>NW_028187110.1:6035-7533 GCF_003343005.1 Rhea americana
AATAGCTCAGAGGTGCGTTCAGGCCTTTTGCCTTTCTCTCCGAGTCTGACCAGCACTTGAGAGTACTGCTCCCACACAGTTTGAGGCTCCCGTCTTGGATTTATTGAGATGCTGAGTGTCAGGATGGGACACAGAAATGGAGAACTCCAGGCCTCCCTAAGTCAAGAAAGAGGGATGCAACTTCCCTATCCAGGCCAGGGCCATCCCTTGGCTGAGGTCAGCCCATCTCTTCCCTACTTGGTTTACTCAGCACCTTGTCCTCACTTCTCCCACACCATCCCCCATGCACCTCCTAAGGCCCACACAGCACCTTTGGSGCTTSTGCAGAAATAAAATCTGAAAGAGGTTTTCAGTGAAAGTGGCCCCCACATGTGATCTCTGCAGGCAGAGACATGGACTTGGCAAGGTTGCCCAGGGGCTGTCCCTTGGAAGAGGTCTCACATTCCTCCTTGGAGCTGCACAGGCCTTGCTCTGGCTGCCAGGAGAGATGACAGTGTGTTTGTCCCATCCTGCGCAAGGCTGAAGGAGTTAGGGGGGATCTCCAGAAGGAAAAGGACAACCCTTTCCCTACACAGCTGATGGTCTACACCAGCTCTGCAGCTGGTTGCCTGGGCAGAAGTTATTGAGTTCTTGGGTTGCCACCCTGTGGGGTGTTTGGGAAGAAGTGGCACAAGCATTTGTGAGGAAGGTCTTGGGGATCCACAAATACACCGCAATGCATTTAGAGGGGAAAGTAAGAAAAACAAAGCTACTTAGGAAGTAGTTTTATTGATTCCTGCAAGGAAAGGCAAGAGGTTGTGATAGCAAGGTGGAAGAGAGTCAGCCTGCAATCTTTGTCCTAATCTAAGAGTAATCTGATACCAGAGGAAAAACCTGAGGATGCAGCCACTCAATCCCTAAGGAAAAATGTGATACTGGAAAATGCTCTGCATGTGACTGCTGCTATCAGTAATTACTCTCTAATTACTAAGGGATAATTCACAGAGTAAGCACTGACACTGGTGTGACTACACTCCCTCCTATAGATGACAGAGTCACACAAATATCACTTGAATAAACGAGACTCATTCTTCAGACTAGCTTTCAGCAGGTGGATGTTGACACCACGCTGTCCAAAAGAGGAAAGCAAAATATGCCAGCGCTGTTTGAGGCAGCAGGAAGACATGCTGCCCTGCCAGAAACTGATCAASATTTCTTCAGCTCATGAAGGAATCTCATGGGTTAAGGCCCTAGAAGGAAGAGCGGTGCAGGAGAGCTCGCTAGTATTCAAACATCACTTCCTGGCAAAACTCCAACAGAAGAAGAAACTACACAGAATGTGGAAGAGGGGACARRCTACTTGGCAGGATCATAAGACTGCTCTCAGAGTACATACAGATGCGACAAGGAAGGCTAAGGCCCATTTGGAATTAAGTCTGGCAAGGGAGGTCAAAGACAACAGGAAGGGATTCTTCAAATACATTTGTAGCAAGAGGAAGACTGGGGAAAATGTGGGCCC
>NW_028187110.1:8703-11143 GCF_003343005.1 Rhea americana
TGAAGAGTAGTGAAATAGCGACCCCCAAAGTCAAATGTGGCCCCCAAAATAAGTCTGCACGTGTGCGCAGTATCATAGCCCGGTTATTCAACCGGGGCAGAGTTGGGCTAGACTCCCGGCACTTGCTGGCCCCAGGTGCCGGGGCTCCTGCCTACTGCAAGCAGTTTTCCAAAGGGGGGAGAGGCTGCTACACAACAGAGGACCATGTTGCCTCCTCAGGGACACCCGAAAAGATTGTGCCTGTCGACTCTCCCTCTCACCATGTAGATGATCGGGACAAGCATTGAGGTGGTCCTTCTCGAGATTACCATCGGGTCAGTCTGTTTGTAAGTATCTACTAATAAACTGCTTGCTACTGAAGAATCTTTGTGTGTGTGTGTGAGTGAGTTTGTGCTGGCTTGCCAAACCAGATGTTTGGCCCCCGGGAATCTAACTAGAACACTGACCTTGTGGAGAGCAGCTCGGCAGAGAAGGACCTGGGAGTGCTGGTGGATGACAGGTTGACCATGAGCCGCCAATGTGCCCAAGAAGGCCAATGGTCTCCTGGGGTGCATTGGGAAGAGTGCTGCCAGCAGGTCGATGGAGGTGATCCTGCCACTCTCCTCAGCCCTGGGGAGGCCTCTTCTCAAGTACTATGTCCAGCACTGGGCTTSCCAGTACAAGAGAGACATSGAGCTACTGGAGAGAGTCCAGCGTAGGGCTACGAAGATGATCAGAGGGCTGGAGCAATCCCCTATGAGGAACAGCTGCAAGAGCTGGGCCTGTTTAGCCTGGGGAAGAGAAGACTGAGGGGCGATCTTATCAATGTGTATAAGTAACTGAAGGGAGGGTGTCAAGGGGTTGTGGAGTCTCCTTCTCTGGAGGTATTCAAGGCCTGTCTGGATGCAACCCTGTCTACCATGCTCTAGGTGACCCTGCTGAGTGGGRACGTTGGACTAGATGATCTCCAGAGGTCYCTTCCAACCCTACTGATTCTGTGATTCTATGAGTCTATGATATGGGGGGGACATGAGGATATGGAAGGACATGGAGGGTCATGGAAGATATGAGGGAAGATGGAGGACATGGGAGGACATGGAGGGACATGAAGGGTCGTGGGGGACATGGAGGGTCATAGGAGGACATGGAGGGGTCATGAGGGGTCATGGAAGATACAGGAAGACATAGAAAGACATAGAGGACATGGAGGACGAGGAGGAACACGATGGACATGGGGARACATGGAGGGAAATGGAGGCTCATGGGAGGACATTTATGGACATAGGGAGACAAGGAGGGTCATGGAGGACACGGGGAACATAGAGGACAGGGGTGGAGGGGACAGGAGGTGACCGGGGGCAACGAGGGGGTGGGGGTCCCGCACTGTGCCAAGCTGATGAAACTGTGCCAGAATCCACTCTTAGAGAAGAACCTCCATGTGGGCAACTTCTCCCCCAGCAGCACCTCCAGCACATCCAGCACATCCTCAAGCACTGCCATCACCATGGGCACCCCGGCAGCCCCATGCCATGTCACTGGGACCCCCAACAGCCAAACACTTCATTCCACCCCAGGGAAGCCCAGCAGCCAGCCATTCCCACCTCCAAAGGGACTCTGGTGTGTGCAACCCCCACCTCATGGACCTAGGTATACAYGTGGCCCCCCCTTCCCTCAGGACACCCCAGCATCTGTCTCCCAAGGGATCCAAGCATCYGGGTGCCACCCGTAGGGGTACCCAGGTGGCCAGACACCCCATCCTTGAACCCAAGTGCCCACCCAAGGGACCCAGGCATGCAGCTCCACCACCATCCCCCCCCAGAGCACCTCAGTACCAGTCCCCCAGGGGCCCTGGCCCCCTGTTGCACTGCCCCCAAGATCCATGCCCTGCCGATGATCTCTGGCACCAGAGAGGTGTCCATGGCACCGGGGGTGGGAAGGGCACCAGCCAGTGTCACAGCACTGGGGGACACCGTGGTGGTGGGGGTTACAGGAAGCACCGGAGGGGGTCATTGCATGGGGACACAGGGCAACAAGCAAGGACAAGCATGGATATGCCATGGGGACATGTGGAGTCATGGTGAAGGGACAAGAGAGGATGTGCAAGGACACAGTATGGGGACACATAGGGACATGGCAGGATGACTGTCCCCACGGGGCCATGCAGGCATACGCCGCTACCACCAGCACCATACATGTGTGCCATGGAGACATCSAGGGACACCGGGTTGCAGTGACATGGCCTTGGGAAGAGGGTGGCCTGGGCACATGCTGACATGGAGGTGCAGAGTCACAGGGACATGGTGGCACAGCGATGCAGTGATATGGGGATGCGGTGACATGGGCACAAGATGGCATGGGGATGCAACAGCTCGGGGCTCCAGTGCCCCGGGGATGTGGTGGCCTGGGGACATGGTGACACTGGGCTGTGGGGACACTCACCCCCCTCCTCCAGGAGCTTCTG
>NW_028187111.1:0-43138 GCF_003343005.1 Rhea americana
GTCTTGTCACGTCACAAGCTTTCCAATCTGTCTCCCAGCCCTTGCCTTCAGAGCAGGCACCCACCCTCAGTTTACAAGGCTTTACATTACCTACGTTAGCACATGATCTGTAGAGAGGGACCAGAAAGACCTCCCCGGGAAGGGTTTGCGCCCCCCAAGCAAGCCTGTGTAAACTGGGCTGCTGCTCGGCAATTTGAAAGTCTCCAAACCCAGACACTCCCCCGGTGCTGTGAGACACCAGGCAGGATGGAATGTTTGGGGGGGAAAGGGAGGCCAGGGAGGCACTGGGGAAAGTGCAAGGTTCTCACAAGGCTGATGAGGCGGCAAGGTCAGAGAAGGCTGCGGAGGAGGTTGGCTGTGGGAGCCACTGCGGCTGGCATGGCAAAATGCAATGGATGAGGAAGGGCAAGTGGCACCAGAGAAGCACAGAGAACTSGAGTAGGGAGTAGAAGGAGAGCGGGAACGGGCTGCTCGGGCTCGAGAAGGGTGAAAGAATGAGCRTAGGACTGGCTGGGCAAGCGGTCCRGGATGGCAAGCCTGAGGAAGGAAAGATTTGTGTAGGAAGAATTGCCTGCAAGCAGGTGGCCCCAAGGACACTTGGTGCACCAGCACAGGCACCCGGAAGAAACTGGCACGAGATGCCCTAAACCCACCAAGAGTGACGAGCYAACTGATGGGAATTACACACAGTCACCATTGACCTAGCCACAGTCCTAGGCCGGGCCTGAAGTACTAGCACATATACCTAGCTCTGGAAATGGGCTGGCGGTGCCTCCTCTGTGCTGCAATGGTCATTCTTCCCCCACTGGAACAGGAGATGGAAAGCCAGTCTTCACTTGATGCTGTCTTTCGCGGCGTTGCTATCCAAAGCCAGGGCAGACAGGAGACCTCACCCCTTTCCTCACTGTCACATCTCTTCTTATGGTCTCAGACTGAATTAGAACAACTCTCCCGCCCCATCTCGCCTCCCCCGCCCCTTTTCTGTGAGATCTCAGGCTTCCTGAGATCTGGGCAGAACTGGAAGAGATAACAAGACAGATAATCTTGTCGAAGTCAAGCTTGTCAGTCTTGGAATGAGAAAACTATTCG
This sequence comes from Rhea americana, assembly GCF_003343005.1. Lineage (NCBI taxonomy): Eukaryota > Metazoa > Chordata > Aves > Rheiformes > Rheidae > Rhea > Rhea americana. The sequence goes on from NW_028187111.1 coordinate 1,090, forward strand.
CTTACCCAGCTAAGAAGTATGAGTTCGCTCTCTTCCTATATTTAACAATAGGCCCTGAAAAGGAGCTGCTGCATAATTCTAAGTGTTCATGGGCAAATGGCTCTAAAACAAACCTGTAAATCTCAGAGCTTCTCTGTGTTTTTGCCTATTCCTCYCCGCCTGTTTCCTTTGTAAACTCTAGAGAAGAAGCCAGGGACTGATATAATTGATGACATCATTGTTTTCCTGTGACTTTTCCCCCACTGAATTACTACCATTTTTAGGAAAGATTACTTTAAATGTCTTTCAGTTCCACATGGTTGCCTTACCTTGTTCACTGAAGTTTTAAATATCTTTAAATGTCTTGTAAGAGGCAGGAACAAAAAAGATAAGGAACTGTCTTTCCTTCTTCACTCCCTCTCGCTGTCTTGAATTTCTGACCTGTAAGGTCTTTCCTTTTGCCTGGCTATAGATGCACAACAAAACGTTTCAAGACTGCTCTCTGCTGGCGTTTCTGAGAGATTACTTCATGAAAGTAACATTTAAGGAGTTGTTGGCGTCACCCAGAAACACCCCTTCAAAATTAAATAGAAACAGTGGAGGACATATGATTTTTCAGTGGAGCATCATCCTTAATGAAAGACACCATAGATAAGAGGGCTTGTAAGTGACACTTCAATGGCCTTCTGCAGTCCTATCTTAAACGTTAAAGCTTCATCTGGCTTTCTCATTCACTTCCCTGAGGCCCTAACAGCTGTTCCCAGCTCAACAGAACATGTCARAACTTACAGATCCTTCTGTGATATTTGAAAACAGGAGAAAATAGTTTGTGTTTTTTTCCTACTAGGAGAGTTACCTTATTTCAAAGGATTATAGCCTGCATTCATAACTTTTTTTTTTAATTGAAACAGATTGAAGTGAAGCCATTCAAGATCATTATGAACAGCATTTCTACTGCAGGTACTCATTCATGTTGCCGACTATGCACTAAACTTTTATTTGAGAAGAACGGACTAGTACAAAACTAGAACTGTACCCCATATCTAAACTGGATTGGTGCCTGTCTTTCCCTGCATTGACTCAGTGTGTGCTAGTGTCCACAGTCTTACTGGCACGAATCTTTCCTTCTTGGGGGTTACAACATAACTGTTCTGTAGACAAATCTATGGAGAAGGATGAAGTTCTGTATCTGCATTTAGTTAYGGTATATAGGATCGCGTATATTGCCTCTCTTCAAAGAGTTTTTCATGAAACAGCTATTTGTAGATAAATACAGTAAATAAAGTATCCAATAACCTGTCACCCCTAGCCCTCCCACCCTTTAGACGATTTATATAATGAATGTGCACTATTATGCCTAGATGAGTAATAGTCAGTGCCATAGTAATAGTCAGGGCACCTGGGAGAAGCTTGTCTTTCTGCTTCCTGTAAAAGGGCAGACAGAGGGATACAATTTTAAGAGCTCAGCATCCTACCTGCCTCCCTTTCGGAGTATCCATGACAGGTGCAAAACAGACCAAAGAAGATATTCATGATCAGGTAAGGATGGAAAACAAGCTGCAGTCTGCTGTAAGCAAATCTCCCTTGGTGGAAATCAGCTACTTCAGGCTTGAGCTCTGGCTGCTTATCATCCCTGGAGCAGAAGGAAAAAGAGTGGGAAGGAAAACAGCATTAACACTACCATGAAGTTACCAAGTAAAATATAACTGCATATAAAAGCAGCTAATACAATTAAAAACAAATATCACTCCCTTTTTATCTATAGAAAAAAACTCATATTGAGACTATAAATTCACAGAAAATAGATACACCAAGAAATAATCAGATTATCGTACAGAAACATACAGCACTTCCTCCAGCAATGGCAGAGGAAGGAAGTGGCCTGTGGTCTCCAAGCAACCTTTCACAGTGGCTGTGTGACAAAATAGGAGGGCAGAGCTATGCATTAGATTGGTTTTTTTTGTATGAGGTCGCATCATTGTGGGGACAGGGGACTCACCGTGATGCATTCCCCCAGAACGCCTTTACAAAAAACCTCTATGTGTTCAAGCACTGTGGGAGAGTGTTAAGGCAGATGCAGAGCTCTCTGCAGCATTGTGGTGATTCTCTATCTTGTTTTCTCTTGGCAGACTTACAGTCATGGGAATCACTTCTGTTACCTTCCATCATCTGAGAAATGGAAGCCTATCCTCTCTAGAAAACAAAGCAGGAGATTCTGGTATGACCTTGAAATAATTTTCAAAAAAACAGGTTCACTGGAGATGCACCTAAAATCTGTTGGAGCATATGAAGCAGACAATCAATATTTTTCTATTGTACTAATATTTTGCTAAAGAATCAAAAATAATTCTTCATTAGCATGGCAAAACGATTATAAAAAGCATTCTGAAATGTAGCAAGTACCTGTCAGAATGCTGCTTTCTGCATCAGCTATCAAGAAAGAGGCAATAGTAGCTTCAGTGTAAAATAGTTTTGGGCTTTTCTTTCTTAAATAAGCCTCTAGTGTCCATGGGCTGACTATCGTACCATGGATGGATATGTGCTTTTTAGGAGAGACAGGCCAGGAAGGCGAGGTGGTGGAGTTGCTCTTTATGTGAGAGAGCAACTGGAATGCATTGAGCTCTGCCTAGGGGTGGAGGAGGAGGAGGCAGTTGAGAGCTTATGAGTAAAGATCAAAGGGCAGGCTAACAGGGGGGACACTGTTGTGGGTGTCTACTACAGGCCACCTGACCAGGAAGAGAAAGTCAATGAGGCCTTCTATAGACAGCTGGAAGTAGCCTCACAATCACAGGCCCCGGTTCTCATGGGGGACTTCAGCCACCCTGACATCTGTTAGATGGACTATGCAGCAAGGCACAAACAGTCCAGGAGGCTCCTGCAGAGCATTGATGATAACTTCCTGTCACAAATGGTGGAGCAGGAAGGAAGGGTGTCCTGCTGGACCTTGTCCTTACCAACAGAGAGGGACTGGTTRGAGATGTGAAGGTTGGGGGCAGCCTTGGCTGCAGTGACCGCAAGATAGTGGAGTTCAGGATCCAGCAGGAAAGAACTAGGGCGACAAGCAGGATTGCAACCCTGGACTTCAGGAGAGCAGACTTTRGGCTCTTCAGAGACCTAATTGGTGGAGTCTCATAGGTTAAGACCCTAGAAGGAAGGGGGGTCTAGGAGAGCTGGCTAATATTCAAACATCACTTCCTSCAAGCTCAAGAGYRGTGCATCCCTRYGAGYAAGAAGTGCAGCAAAAGGGGCAGGAGACCTGCACGAGTGAGCAAGGAGCYCYTGGCCAAATTCAGGCAGAAGAAGAAACTACACAGAATGTGGAAGAGGAGACAGGCTACTTGGGAGAATTATGGGAATGCAGTCAGAGTATGTAGAGATGCTGTGAGGAAGGCTAAGGCCCATTTGGAATTGAGTCTTGCAAGGGATGTCAAGGACAATAGGAAGGGCTTCTTCAAATACATCAGCAGCAAGAGGAGAACTAGGGAAAATGTGGGCCCGCTACTGAATGGGGCAGGGGGCCTGGTGACAAGGGATACAGAGAAGGCAGAATTACTGGATGCCTTCTTTGCTTCAGTCTTCACTGTTAAGGGCAGCCCTCAGGAATCCTGCAGCCTGGACATGAGGGAGAAAGTCTGGAGAAAGGATGACTTTCCTTTGGTTGAGGAGAATAGGATTAGAGACCTTCTRGGCARGCTAGACATCCACAAATCCATGGGCCCAGATGGGATGCCCCCACGGGTACTGAGGGAGCTGGCAGATGTTGTTGCCAAGCTGCTCTCCATCATCTTTGAAAGGTCATGGAGAACTGGAGAGGTGCCTGAGGACTGGAAGAAAGCCAATGTCACTCCAGTCTTCCAAAAGGGCAAGAAGGAGGACCCAGGCAACTATAGGCCAGTCAGCATCACCTCCATCCCTGGAAAGGTGATGGAACAGCTCCTTCTGGATGTCATCTCCAGATATATGGAGGAAAAGAAGGTGATGAGGAGTAATCAGCATGGATTCAGCAAGGGGAAGTCCGGCTTAACCAATCTGATAGCAATCAGGGAGGTGATTCTGGCTCTCTAATCAGCCCTGGGGAGGCCTCATCTCGRGTGCTGCGTCCAGTTCTGGGCTCCCCAGTACAAGAGAGCCACGTAGCTAGTGCAGAGAGTCCAGTGTAGGGCTATAAAGATGATCAGAGGGCTGGAGCACGTGCCCTATGAGGAACGGCTGCGAGAGCTGGGCCTGTTGAGCCTGGGGAGGTGAAGACTGAGGGGGGATCTTATCAATGTGTGTAAGTACCTGAAGGGAGGGTGTCAAGGGGATGGGGACAAACTCTTTCCAGTCGTCCCGTGCATCAGGACAAGAGGCAATGGGCAGAAACTGAACGACAGCAAGTTCCGCCTGCACGTGAGGGGGAATTTCTTCACTGTGAGAGTGAGAGAGCACTGGACCAGGTTGCCCAGAGAGCTTGTGGGGTCTCCTTCTCTGGAGATATTCAAAGCCCRCCTGGGTGCAACCCTGTCTAACATGCCCTAGGTGACCCTGCTGAGTGGGGAGGTTGGACTAGACGATCTCCAGAGGTCCCTTCCAACCTTACTGATTCTATGATTCTATGGTTCTATGATTTCTCTCTGATCTTTGTCCACACTGTCTTACTGTATTTCTTCCTAATAGATATCAAGGATTTGTTTGAGACCATCTGACCAACTCATCTGGATCTCCTTTTGTGAATTATTTTGCTATCACTGAATCGAATTAGGTTCTACATTAGTATTCAAGAGGGCTGAGCTGGCAGTGAAGGAAAAACAGATGAGTATTTTAATTCAGTACCACAAAGGTGAATCAGCCATATGAACAAAGCAGGTGACCATGACAGCTAGAAAGCAAGTAATATTTGATTATTTAACCATACAATTAAAGAAAGGAAGGTTTCCTAATGTTTAGAGTACAAGACTGAGAGTCAAGAAATTCGAGTTATAAAGGAATTATATTTCTAGATACTGACGGCCTCTACCAATTTCAGTACCTCTATATGGTTGCAACTTTTGCAAAACTGGAATAGCAGGTGGTATCAATGGGAAAACCTGGAGATTAGAGAATGTTTGTGAAACAACTTGAGGTGAAACATAGACAATAAAAATAATTATCAATAAATTCTGAAAAATGCTCTTACAAATTCTAAAGATTATACAGTGGGAATTCAAGCTGGTTTGCTGCAAAAGCTCTCCAGACAGAGATTGAGGACATCTTTGGGATTCCAGATATGGTAAACATTGCTTAAGCTTCTGCTCACTAAGGTCACCTGCACTGCATCTCTTTTCTTTGCTTATTTTACAACACTGTCACTGTGAACAACAAGGTGACTTTTGTCAACGGCACAAAACTTACAGTAATGGGTAAGAAATCTCTGTTTTCTCTTTTAAACAACTTGAAACCCGTATCTTCTCTTTAGCGAGCTTATTTTTAACCTTATCCCCTCTTTCACTATTAAACTGGTGTTTTTCTGATATGCCAATAATCTAGTCTACTTCGGAGAATAGAGTAAGTTTGCTACTCTCAGTAAGACTACTGCTCTTCGGAGAACTGAATGAATGCATTTTCTGTGAATAAAGAGCTGTCCATAAAAATCATGAGAATGAGGAGTGGATTGAAAAACATGTGCAAATTATAAATATAGCTTCTTAATAAATCAACATGTGAAAAAAAAATGTTCTCCAAAAGTATAACCATTCCCCATAATTCTAGTTCTTCTGGGCCTGCAGGTAATAAAGGAAAAGTCACTGAAGAGCTCTCTGCCTGGAAAGGAWTGAGTTACGATCATACTTTGGTGAGGTCTAGAAGACAAAATCAGGAATCTATAACTAAAATTATTTTGGATCTTCTAAGGGAAAACTAAAGCACATTTTATCGGATAACTGAGGAAGACAAATATTCATACCAAATTTTCTCTTTAATTGTCAAAACATAAGCAAAAACAATAAATACTCAGCTTTATCATAAGTAATACAGTTGTATGCAGCTCTTTAATTCCTAGTTGTTCTCTGTCTCATCCACACCACAAAAAGTTTCCACAAAACAGGCTGTTTTGTCTACTTCTAAGACCCTGATAAATGATAGTGATCTAAACTTCTCATTATATTGTCCCTGGGGTCAGAAGAATTGGTGTCTCAGGCTGTTGTATCATTCTACCGCGTGCTAACTGCTGCTCTTCTCTGCTGGTAATCTGCAGCTATATACAGGTGAGGCTGGGAGAGTACAACAYTGATGTGCAGGAAGACAGTGAAGTGGTCAGGAATTCTGCAGCAATCATTCGCCACCCTAAATACAGTTCAAGAAGCCTTAACAACGACATTATGTTGATCAAGCTGGCATCCCCAGTGGCCTACAGCGTCGATGTTCAGCCCATAGCTCTGCCCAGYGCCTGTGTCAACGCGGGCACCAAGTGCCTGATTTCGGGATGGGGAAACACACTGAGCAGTGGCTGTGAGTATCAGTGCACGTTGCGGGTAGGTGGCCACGCTTCTCCTGCTCGGCCACCAGGTTCCTGAGACCCACGGACATTTCACCCCTGCTCTGCAGCCTTCTCTTGCTCTAGCCCCGAGTTCCTCAYGCTGCCCTGCCCGTGCGTCCTGGTCCACAATGCGCTTCGCATTTCCTCATGCGGGCCAAGCATTTACTTTACCCTGATTTGCTGGGTGGCTCTCGCACATACAGGGCTGCAGGGCTTCCTGCTCACAGGCAGGACTGAGTCCCAAGATGAAACCTAATTTTCACTGCTCTCCCGGCAGCCAAGTTCCCTGAGATTCTCCAGTGCCTGCAAGCTCCGGTCCTGAGTCACCGAGAGTGCCAAGATGCTTACYCAGGCCAGATCTCCAGCAACATGATGTGTGTAGGCTTCCTGGAGGGTGGGAAAGACTCATGCCAGGTAAGAGCCGACRTCTGGGCACAGCTCTGGCTTGGACACTTTGGGTGCCTCAGGCTCTGTGGCATACACCAGAGCTCGTCAGAGTGCTTACGCTTCCTCAGCTCCAAGTGTGCAGTCCCAACACAGTGTCCTTCCAGTGGCATTTGGACACAGGGTGGGCTTCAYGCAAAACCAGCAGGTGCAGCCACACCTGGYTGAGCACAGAGTGCAGTAGCGGTAAACTGCGGCGCTGCGGGAGAGGATCAGCAGATGAGGGGTGGTAYCTCTCTGTGCTCTCATACCAGGGCCTGCGCCACCTCCCTCAGTGCTCCCTGGCTTCTTTGTAACAGGCCAAGACCTTTCCGGGTGAGATTCTGCTTTTAAATCAGCTCACACTTCTAACTTTTTCCTTRCAGGGTGACTCGGGTGGCCCAGTTGTGTGCGACGGGACACTCCAGGGAATCGTGTCATGGGGAATTGGGTGTGCTCTGAAAGGCTACCCTGGTGTCTACACCAAGGTCTGCAATTACGTTGACTGGATCCAAGAAACCATAGCAGCCTACTGATGCGTTGATGACCACTCGGCTCCTTGGCCGCYGCCCTCCTGCCCCATCACTCTCCTCTCAAGAAGATCATAGCACAAATAAAAACACACTTGAGAGCCTGTCAGATATTTCCTTCGGGGGCTGAAGCTCACTCTACACAGGTGGGGCTCCCTGCAGCCCTTACACCAGCCTCAACCTTTCACCCCCTGCCTGTTCCGGGTTAGGTATGTGCACGGGGAGCTGCGCCCTCGAGCTGCAGGCCTGGCAGGCAAGGGGACAGGGCATCTGACCTTCCCAATGGAAAGTAAAATGCTTACAGATGATAGAAGTCAGTCCCTACAGCAAAAATTGAGACCCTTGTAATATTCAGCAGTGATCAGCATGTTTTTGAGATGGCATATGACTTCGAGGTGCCTGACCTGATGAATATTAAGACACTGACTACTCATTGATCATAGTCAGTTGTGCAGCTAAGTAGAATAATCATAGCAAAGAGAATAGCTAAGAGAACWAAAAGAATAAAAGCAAAGATTTCCATTCAGAGAAGGACAATGGGAAGGATACTTAGGGACTAAAAAAGACATCTACTTTACAAGAGTATATTCATGAAGTTGAAATAGTCTAAGGAAATGAGGCTATTCAGCTGAAAATCAGCAAAGAAAATTACTCTGTCTGCATATGAGAAATATTTTCTAATAATTTATCTACATAAATCTCCTCTAAAGAAATGGTAAAAGCTCCAAAAAAAGCTCACCTAAGCAAAAGGGCTCTGGAAGCAGTATTTCTGGGCTCTGGAAATGCTATTTCTGGGTATTTCTGGTCAGACACACAGGTATGATAGTGGTCCTTTATATACCTTTCCCTTTTTTTTAGGGGACTCTAAATTAATGCCCTTTGTATTTCTCCTTTTGCTGGTACTACAAGAGCAGAGGATTGGTCCACAGGGTTGGCTCAGAGGACTAAAAGTGGAGATTTTCCTGAAGCCCCAAAATAGTGTGAATAGTGAAAGGCTGTACTTCAGCAGTGGGACAAAACTCACAGTCTAAGTGAGAGAGAAGTCAGATCTCTGAGGTTTATGTGATATTGTTTTAGGGGAAAATAGCATTTTCAGTTAGCAACAGATTAATTAACATTTTTTACCCAGTAATAAAGACAGAACTGATGCTTTTGATTTTTTATTAGAAAGAATGTTACAGATGGGTTGCTATGGAAGTGCAGGGTTTGCAGGCACTTTTTTTTAAATATCCTTGTGTCTTTTGGCTTATACTCTGTCTTCCTTGACTGGGAACCTCATGATGGGAGAAAGGAAGAAACAACTCTGTCTCTTTGGTGTCCAGGAAAACATTACAGAGGTTGGGAAGGAAATATCCTTCTCTGCAAGTCTGCAAGTCTGGGCCTCCTGCCTCACAGTTTAACARCCAGGAGCAGTATTTCAGAGGCAGGACTAGATTCACAGTTCCAAGAAAGGATTCTTGTGGATGCTGGATCATGCTGGGAAAGAGCAGTCTCGCTGGTATTTTGCTCCCCTCTCTTTAGGTGATAGGCAGGCTGCCCAAAGTTGCTGTGGGACCCAGGGTCCATCCAGCATTCTTTCTCACTGTTTCTGATTCTCAAAACATCTGTATTCTCTTTCTCTCAGTGTACTTTTCTCCTTTATTCTTTTTCCTTTTTTCTCTCTTCTCCCCTCCCTGGGAGTTATCTTACCCTATATCAAAAGGTTGCTATATTAAGTGTTTTGGAATTACAACAGAAAACAATCTTTCCTTTCTGCCACTTCCAAATTTGATAGCAAACTGCAGAAATACACACTAGGGCCTGCTCCCACCCCGCCCCTACACACACATTCCCACTTTGGGGAACTTGATTGCTGAAAAAACAGCATAAGGATACTGAGGGTTTTAGTCTGGAGGTGTTCAGCTGTGTGTTTTCACTTGACCCCTTATCTTTGGAGTTGGCACTGTGCTCAGAGTTAAAGGTAAGCAGTTGCGATTTATCAAAGTGCTCAACCTGAAGGATATTTGAAAATTTCCTTTTCATTAGTGATACGTAGCTTTTACATAGATGATTTTCAAGTGAGAGTAGAAGTGAAAAATAAGAAGAAACTATGAAATCTAACTTGCCATGATGGTAATGGAGTAACTGTTACACTTTTTCTCTTGGATGTTGGAAGAATGTGCAAAAGGGCATGCATGAACTTATGCATAAGAATGATTAAGCATTGTGCCTATGTCTGCCAGGACTAGTGTGAGCTCAGAACAGAATGGACTATTATGCTGATATATTTTTTACAGTTGCCTTGGTTCTTACTTGTAACAGTCTCCCTGTTCCATTTCAAGCATGCTCTTTTTCTGGCTTTGTTCATCTTTTCAGTATTTTTGTTGTTCTGTCTGCCTTTTTCTCCTGCCTTCCTCTTTATCTTCTTTTTTCTTTTAGTCAGTTAAATCCCTCAGTATTCTATTTTGCCCTTAACTATTTCCATGTCTTCACTCATTAACCATTGTAGCTATGAGCCAATGAACTTACACCAGACAGACTTGTAAGATTAAAACAATCACAAAACCAAGTACAAGAAGGGAACAGTAGATGTGATCAAACTCTGTTCATGTTCACCTGGAAAAAAACAGAGCAGTGCAAAACTTTCTAACCAGTTTCCTCCAGTGCTATCTAGTTACCTCTTTCTGAGGGCTGTATGAGCTCACATGTTTTCACAGCAGGGCCTCAAAGTTCTTTATAGAATAAACACTGACAAACATGATTAATGTTAACAGCTGAAAGCTAACACCAGGGGTTAAGGATCAAGATCAATGTGAGTTACAAATTTCTGCTAATTCATATATTCCCAGTCTAGAAAAGAGGGAGTGAGCAAGAATAGCACCCATAATCCATACTGCCTTCACAAAAAATAGTAAAATAATTTTCTCTTTGTCTATCTGATTCCACAGTTCATTTCTCTGAATTTCTGTTTCCATGTGCACTCTGTAGTCCTGGTGTGTTTATCATGACGGACTAGTAAACCAGAGGAACTCTGTAATTTAGTAATAAATTGGACAAAAAAATGGAAAGAATATCCTGCCTTTTGAAGGTCTCTACCTACTTTCCGATTAGTATCTCATTGTTTCCTTATATAGCCTTTTTGACTGTATACATCTGTTGCCTTTTATCTTACATGTAAGTAAGACACTTTGAGAAAATGAACTTTTTTGCTTTGTGAGTGTATAGAATCTTGCATTATTTTGAACAAATTGGTAGTCTAAGACAAGGGTTTCTAATGTGTAAAATAATCCAAATAATAAATAACATAGGGAGAGGTATCATAGTCTGGAAAAGGATGACAAGTTAAAATTTAAAGTAGAAATTGCCCAAGGCATGTTCAGAGCACCTACCTAAAGTTTCACTTCAAAGAGTGAGAAAAATTAGCTCCTTGATCTCAAGTCGTTTCTTAGATGATGCTACAACTAAGGTGTCACATGGCAATATGATTTTGAACACCGTATTTTCTTTTATTAAATCTCCACAAATGTGTCACAGTCAGTTGAAGATGCTTGTGCCTTATAAAAAAGATTTTTTTTATTAGTGCAAAATCACAAATAAGAGCACCAGTGGATGCTTCACTGCTTATTAGTTTGTTCAGCTTCTTCTTAGCTTCCTTATTCTTTTGAGAGAGTCACCACCAATATTTTGAACAATAATGCATTTCTGTAGCCAGGTCTTTTATATTTCTGTGTAGTGAGTGAAAACAAAAGTTTGCAGATTCCTTGTGTATATCTAACTAATAGATATTAATATAGAAAATGGCCATTTGTTAAAAGGCCAGCTATATCAGGGATCACAGAACAAACAGGTATGAATATAATAGGGGGTTCCTAGTTGAGGAAGGTAATGGAGGCTCTGGGCCACGTTGGTTTCTATTCCAGGGGAGAATGATGAAATCATACCACCAGCTGTGGCCCTTTTTTCCCCATCAAAGCAAGAGATTCAACAGAAGAGCAAGGCCACACTAGTATGCCTTGCTTCTGGTTTCTATCCTGACTACCTCAATCTAGTCTGGAAGGTGAACGGTGCTCAGAGAACAGAAGGGGTGGGGACAGATGAGTCTTCCATGTGGAATGGGAGTACATACTCATTGACCAGCCGACTGAGGATCTCAGCCCAGGAATGGTTCAACCCTTTGAATCGTTTTGAGTGTGTTGCAACATTCTTTACAATGAGACACTGGAATCCATACACAAATTCATCTCCGGCAATGCTGGTGAGTGAAAACTGAGTATCACTATGCTATACAAACTAAAGATCACTTAAAAGACAATAGAATACAAAAGGATGCAGGTTATGATGTGAAACATGTCAATTTATTTCTTTACATGACTGTGGTCACAGCACACACATTTGTAAATGTGTAAATATATGCTTGTATCTTTTCCCCAGTCTTGTATATCTATGTTATCAACATTATACATCTATAGAATGAGAAAATTTTTCAAAGATTTCTTCAGATTTTAGCTAAGAWATTTTCTGAAGTCACTACCAGTACAATAAAATAAATCAGGCAATATGTTGTAAATTAAAACATACGAAGTTCCTGTTCTATTAATTCTAAAGATAAATGTAATTCTCATTTTTGTCTTTCAGGTTGTGCACTCACTGAAGGTATGTGTGTCTAACTCCCAGTCAAATATCTATGTGTATTTAAACTCCAGTTCTACTAACAGTAAGTATAGAATGTATGAGGTATTTGTTAAATTTCTTTCTGTTAAATGAATAGCATATACTATCAGATCAAAAAGGTGTTTGTATCAGATGAGAAAAAAAAACAAAATTCAAAAAAATACTTCCAAGCGACAGGGGTTGTATTTGTATTATGTGCCTAAGTATGTTTGAACTCTTCTTTGTCTTTATCTTTTGAAACAACCAAAGGAACTTTGAAATCTTCYTATAGGGACTTACTTGCTTTCTGTATCTCCTCCAGTCCGTAACACTGCCATCTAGTGGGAAGCTGCTTGTCTACCTCTTTACTCGCAAAAAACTCAGCCGTGAAAGAAAAAATTCATACCTAGACAAGTGATTAGGATGTCAAGAATCAAAATTTAGAATTCTAATATTTAATATTACCAACTTGAGAATACTTTCTATTACACTTCACATCTCTCCTTCAAACTGTGAGGATATCAATATTTAAAATTATGTTTAAATCCTCTACATATTTGTAAGTGTGTATTTTTTCATCTTTTACCAGCTTCTTTAATGCTGCAGGTATTCAAAGGTAGAATTAAGATCAGGCTGGTCTCTCAATTGTACTGCAACTCTTTAATGGTGAAAAAGCTATAAGATTAAAAGGCTAGATACCGTATTATTCTGGCCTATATAAAACTGCCCTGAGGTACCAGCAACATTCAGAAAGCCATTGAAAATAATGAACAAAAAACAATTAATATCTTCTGACTCAACTTAATTTGAGTTTCTGATGGGTATTCACATGACTAACAGTTTTTCAGTAAAGTGTGGTAAATTGTTAAATTGTCTACTGAAGAATTCTTATTTGATTGAATCTTAGAACCGTATTTCCTTTCAATATTATTATTCAAGACACAAATGATGTTTAATGTGCAGTGTCCTACCTGCAATATGGAAATTCTCTGAAGCTCACTTACATGACACACTGCATCAAAGCTTTGCTCTATGCACTTTTGGTGAGCACTCTGACATGGAGAGCCGAGGTAGGCTATTATGCCACTTCCATTTTGAATTTATTCACTAGTTCATGGATCAGTGGGGACAGACAAAATTTACCCTCAGCTGTGCATTTGTTCTCCATATATTTTGCAGGACTTAGGCTAATCTGAAATGTCACAAAGGATGAGCTTTCTATTATTGTTTTTCCAGAGTTAGAACAAAATTATTATTACCCAGCAACACAATTCCTTTTGAAAATACTTGTTAAACACATGGGAAAAGATTAGAAGAATTAATAACAATTTATTCAGAAAGTAAAGAAGGGAAATATCAGAAATATCATACTTTTCTAAAAACATTCAAAAGGGGACACATCATCAGTGAAAGGAATGAGCAGGGTTTCTGAGGTGATACTTATAATGGATGGGATAAATTTGAACACAGGGGAGAAGATTAACTAATTACCATGGAATATTTTTATCAGGAGCTTTCTCATATAGCTGTAAGATCTTCCCAGAGAAAGCCACAGAAGCCTCAGCACTTGCTTCTTTTAAACGTAGGATTCGGAATTGTATTTGAAAAGTGACTTCTCAAAGATGAGCGGCAATATGAACACAATGTCAAATATATTCAAGGGGTTTTTGTACCCTTTTTCAAGGATACTGGAAGGAGGAAGGTTATACTTTCCTGGGCCACAAACATCTATGAAAAGCTAGGTGCAAAATTATCAGCTCAGTAAATATTATGCACAGATTCAGAAACTTTCTCAGGACAAATATATGGGCAGAAGTGTTGAGCTATAACATTCTCATTTCTCTTAATGGTCTCATGACATAAAACAGTTAGACAGATGCATAGATTCTTATCTATTGAAAATTAAAAAATAGAATTTGCTGTGTTCCTGCTGAAGTGATGGAGAAGATTCTTCATTTATTCTCTATATAACTTGCCACCAGCCTAAATGAAAATGAAACAAAACAGAATAAACAGACAAGCAAAATAAACATAATAATCTAAGAAATAATAGACAAGATTTATCAGTGTTCCAACTGTTTTATGTCAAGATCTGTTAAGTTGTCAGAAGACAACTGTTAAGTTCTTCTGTATATTGTTTTTGGTGGTTTTCTGTTTACTTCTGCTCTATACCCTTTGTTGTAATCACTAATGGCTTTTGCCTAAACAACATTGTCTCTTTCACAGCTTCAAAATGAAATACCTTCTTACTGTTCAGAGACTGAGGAATCCGCTTCTAGAATTAAGAATAAAGTTTTAACTTCTTTCCATTCAATAAGCATGAGTTTGTGAGGTTTTTTTCTGAGATCTTTGTAGCAATAGTGTCCCACACCACGATTTCCAGGAAACTGTACTACTGTGAGGAATGCAAGAAACATTCACTGACAGTCATTAGAAGACCATTGAATCTGCTGTGAGTATGATAGAAGGGTCATGCAGTATGTATACACAAAAGTTTATGCTGACATTGCCTCCCTTGTGCTCATCTATTTCGCATCAAATACTAAATACTCAAATACTCAAAATTAATGTTTTATCATCATATCTGGTTGTTCACTTTTAGCACTCCAGAAAATGGGCTACATCTTCCTATTGGTTCTACTGGGTTCAGTATTCCCTTCTTTACTTTCTGAATAAATTGTTATTAATTCTTCTAATCAGCAGGTTCAGATGCTGACTCATAAAGATGTTTGTCTAAAACCGTTCATTTGGATTAGCAGGTTCACTAGCCTCTCACAAAAACTCTGAAGCAGAAGGAGGGGCAAGGAGACATATTAGCTATTACAGAAGGAAAAAAAATACCATTAACTAAAGAAAAAATACAGCTTTGCCCTAAGCACTACAGAGAATGGAATGGATTTTAACAATATCTGATAGAAGTATGTGGTATGGAGTACTAGGAACATGAGGGCTAGTACAACTGCACATGTTGATTAGCTCTGCATTTCCCCCAATTTTCTTATGAATTTAGAAATTTGTTAGGCTATGTGAGAAAATGTTATATTTTCTTAACGCTCTTCTTCACACACACAAACGAATGCAGAAGGACAATGCTAGGCAGGAGGACCCCATCGAAGAATGTGTTAGAATTGATAGCCTTGATCCATCTTCTCTCAGAGCTGTCACAAAGGAAGATCAGCTCCACTGTCCAGATCACCTTACCAAAWGAGGGAAGTTAATGATTACAGAGGTATGGAACACATTATAGGATACAGGAGAAAAGTATTTTGGAATTGTACAAAACTTATCATGGAATGGTTAGGGGTAGAACCAAAGACAAGGAAAGGGAGGGATCTAAGTGGTTTGGGAAGGAATAAGACTTCCCAAGAGTCTTATTTTGGGAAGGGAAAATAAAGGGATAAAAGGGGTTAGTTGTGTGTAAACAGGTGCCTGATTAGTGTGCTTATCTAGCCATGCCCTGTGCCTGATCAGCAGACTCTAGGGGATGTTTTACTGTGTCTTTGCCCAGACCACTTTGATATATGATTGGGAGCATAGTAGTGGTTTTATATTGCTAGAGGATAAATGCCGTGTTCTACTGCATTCAGCACTAGATGAGGAAGTGTGATGATGTTATCATGCARGAGAGGCAGGAAGGCTGTGAAAACAAAAGCTCAACTAGGAGGAATAAATACCATCAAAATGAAACCCTGGGAAGAAGACTGGAAGCAAAAGATCAGAGCTATTGCGGAGGGGAGTTTGAAAACAAAGGAAAGAAGGTCTATTCACGCTTCCAAAAGTCCAGAGATTTGTCCATTGCAATCTTGTGATACCTTCATGCTGATAAGAAATGTGTCCAGACTCATGTATCTGAAACTATATCGGTTCCAGATCGRTTAGATCGGTTTTTGCAATGTTGAAGAAGATCCAACCAGCATAGAACATAGAAGATCCAGAGGATGTATGACATACTCTTATATACATCTCCTTTGTTCTCTCCAGCCATTGTAGTATAATAAAAAAAAATAAACTGGGCAAATGTTCTCTTTTCTTGCTTTACATAAACCATATCCAGAGCTCAGGCTGCCAGCAGGCGGCATGAACAACTCAAGGCCTGTAACAAAACCAATTTGGAAACTAATTTCCAAGCTACCATTTTCATGAGCCCATATACCAGTCAATGCTAAGGCCAAAAAGGACCACAAAATTATCATTTTGATATCCTGTCTATCACACACCAAAACATTTCATCTAATTAATTTTAATTTTCAGTAGATCACCTCCACTTTCGAATAGTTCTTCCTTATTTCAGTCTAGACATATTTGACTTCAGTTTCCAGACCTTAATTCATACTATGCTTGTCTCAGCTAGATTACTGTTCTCTTGTACTGCACAACCTCACTTGTCTCACACTCTATTGCTTGTTCTTGTATCCAAGTATTGCAAACCACTATTCCTTGCTGAAGGTCGTCATCGTTCTGTAGGTCTGGCTTCTATTTTTTCTTCTGCCTGGAGACACTGTGGGGAGCTACTGTATTAATACGTCTGGGCCTTATTTGCTGTACATATTCTGCTGAGAAACTGTCATGAAGCAGCAAGGGACAGCAGCGAAGATGAGCCAGGAACCAAGGGTGACCACACTCCCACAGGATCTGAACACAGCAAGCAAGGTAGGGTGCTGGCAACAGAGTCCCTCAACAGTGCCAAGCAAGACAAACGATGAACTAGGTCTAAGGTCTGTCCATAAAGTTGAGTCAGGAACAAAAGAAGATGAGGCCAGAAACTGGATTTGAAACGAGACTGCAAGATGGGTCCAGAGTCTACGCAAGAAACAGGGCCAAAGACACATCTGAAGACAAGGTAGAATATATGTATGACGGGTCCATTCAGAAGACAAGCTACCTACAACATATGTCAAAGGTCTATTCAGGAGACAGGACCAGAGACAAGACCAGAGATATGTATGCCTAAAACATAGCTCAGGCAAGAACTGGAGGCCCTGAACTGAAGCTGAAATGGAGATGCTGGTCCTATGGCAGAGTGTGTGGGTGTGGATCTCAGGTAAAGGGTGTTCAGGGCCATTAAGGCCTATGGGTGCTCTCACACATCTATCAGATTTTTACTCATTAAATATTTCTAGTATGTACTGGAAAACAAAGCACAGATAACTGTTATGGGAGATGCTTAACAAAGAGCTCGAGACTACTTCTATGAACTGTTAAAAAATTTACATCCTTGTAACACTTGAAGAGTGGGAAGCTAAAAAGTGATCAGAATTCAGGCAACAAATGTGAATTGGCTTCACATATGGAGAAAGTGAAAGAGATCAGCTGGTCTGAAATGACTAGGAAGGTCGCTGGTGAATTATGTCAACCATTTAATTTACAAAACAGTGAATAGTTAAGACAAGGGCTCCTCAAGGCAAATACGTTCATGGATATCCAACACTCTGCAGAAGACTGAGCCAAATGTAGAACCACTATGCATAAAAGCCAGGCCACTAACCTGGACTCAGGTACCAGGACCAATTGGAGTGAGTGTTTCCTCAAGACCATGGTGCCGGCCACAGATGAACAAGAGACCTTGATTGGTGTGTTTTCTGTCAAGAATGTGGATGGCTGTGAGAATGTATATGTATGTGTGGGTATGCACATAACAGAATAGAAGTCTCAGAATAGGAATTGTTATCCATCCTCTATATCTATCTCACTTAGTAAATGTATTTTAGATTATATGTCACTGCGTGATGGCATTTTGTTCTCGTGGCTACCTCACCTCTAAATTCCCCCATGACAGCAAGTCTGCACTGACCTTTGTTATCCACTCATGCTATTTAGCTTCCTACTAATATTTAATATCTATATGATGCATTCATACTTATGTCTGTCTCTCTAATTTCCAGCCTGTCATAGCCATGTACCCTTCCTGTTTGTCATCAGATATAAATACAAGATTGGGTTACTGAGTGGTAGTGGATGGAAGAAGAGATGTAACAGCACAACTCTGCACACAGACATACAAAAGCATCTCTGTCTCCCCAGGTGTCTCTGTGGTATGATCACTCCAGCTAGGGCTATCCATTTTCTGTAGTTCAGTCAATATAAGCACAGACTCCAGCATTTTCTCAAGTTCTTTTTGGGCCACTGTGTGTGGATCTGAGGAAAGGATTGTTTTTGTATCAAGCTCAACCATTGTGGGAACAGGGGGGCAGCACAGTAATGCATTCCTTTGGGAAGCCTTTACAAAAACCTCCTTGAGGTAATGAACAAATTCTGAAGCCTCTGAGGAGTATACCCAGCAAGAACAGATGAACAAGGCATAAAGAATCCTTTTCTCCTGATACTCAGACTCTAACTGATAGCCACCCATGTGAAAAATCATTTTGTCATCTATCAAAATCATCGTTCTTGCCCATTTTCACATGGGAGCATTTTTAGTCAAGCAGAAAGGTATCCTCTGTAGAGAAATCAGTACATTTGTGGTCATTAATGAGTGGCCACATGGGAATCACGTTGGTCCATGTAATGCCTTTCTGCTCCTACATGAGGCCCTGGAAGATTCTGTCTGGCTGAGGGTTGAGGATAAATGAATACAATACCATCATGAAAAAAAGAGTAATTTTTACAAGTTTACGAAAAACACTCTTCTTGATCAAAGAAAGTTTACATCAAGTAAGAAACTTCTGGAAGGAAGCTACCAATGGATCTACTGTCTATCCTCCCACTCCCACATTATCTTTTTAATATTATGCCCAACAGACTGCTTCTTAATACTACGTCTGGGTCAATTTCCAGTTTCTCACAAAAAAAAAATATAGCACTTCTTTTGGGGCACCCAAATCCATGGCCTATTTGATAGCACTGTCAACATCTCCTCCACTATCTCCTGCCAGCATCAGTTAAAATCCCTGGGACTGTCTTCCTGGAAGATACATCTTCTCCTTGGCTTTTTCACATAGAATTTTCATATTCCTCCCTCCCCTTTCTGTTATGGGGAGGTGCATATTTTGAGATAGTCTTTGTAGCATTGTGATGTATAAGCAGGAGTTTGGTCCTGGAACCCAAGTAACAGTAATAGGTAAGTGGAAAAAAAATCCTACACTTCTAACAAATAAACAGCAATAGAATTTTTGTAAGAGAAAATCAGAGTTACATAAAAATGAGCAGGAGGGAAGTCAGAGGAAAAAGGTGTAAGTTAGGTGGTTGAGTGAGTTTAAACAACTCAGCTGTTCATTAGTACAGTTCAGTGATGGCAGAATGAGGATATATTTACTGCGTCTGCATTTATTTAAAAAAGGTATCTCACTGAACTTCAAGAATAAGATTACGCTAAGAGAATAAGAGTAAGTTCAGACTGAACTTGGAGAATAAGACTAAGAAGTGGAACTGAGATAGAGATGGAAAAAGTTACTTGCTAGATAGGCAGGAAGATTTACTAGTTGTCATTTCTCCTGAAGCAATATTTCAGCTCTTTCAGCATATACTTCTACATAAGCACAGTATTTTCTAATGTAGATAAGAGTATAGAGGTCCTCTCTGTATATGATCTAATGTAAGGAATGATATATYCTGATAACATCCACATTTTATGTGCACTTGATAGCTTCTAGTGGTAGATGATTCTGGTACTTCTTCAAAGCACTGTGTAAATTCACCACTGAGCTTTGGACAGGGCACCCGGCTGACAGTACTAGGTAAGTTTTCCTGGGTATTTTGTTTCTTACCAAAGATAATATTAATTAGAGAATAAAATGYTGACACAACCATAAGAAAGTGCTAAGGGGTTGACTTGGGAAACAGGTTAAATGATTTATTATCTTAACTAAGGGCAGGTAAAAGCAATCACTAAATCCATGTCTAATGACACAAAGGAGGAAAAGAAGTCTCTATTACTAAGTATATTTGGAAACTACAAATCTCTAGAGTCAGAGTGAGATCAGACAAGTTAATGTAGGACAAGACTGTAAAGGACTATTCAATCTGTGATCCCTGAACTTAAAACTGATGGAGATAAGAGAGTATTTTAGGAAAGTAAGCACTACATGCTTTCATTAATCTTACAATTTTCCTTCCACATTCACTCTTCACGAATATTAGAGAAATAATGTAGGTCTAGCAGAACTTTTCAGTGTAACTAACACACCTGCTCTGACATTTTTCCATTCCCACTTTAAAATAGTTTAGCAAAATCAGTAAGGAGTAAAGCCTTAGAATATATTCCATTGGATTAGCCTATGTGACTGGTAGGAAGGAGAAGCTTTCTTCCATTTCTTGTATCTATCATCCAGTCAAATCCTCATATATCTGCAAGCAAAAAATGGGCTGATTTTCACCAAAATAAGATGCAGTATTCATGGGTGGGGTGGTGGTTGTAGCTGCTGTTTTTATCAGTGTGTTTGTACTCTGGAGTTAAGTCTGCTCGGGGCACGAAGCTCTCTGCAGTAGGTAAGAAAAATTAATTGATTCAGTGAATAGATTTGAAGTCACTTCTCAGTTAATGCATTTGCTTATTTGAAAAAAAAATATGTCAATAAATTTAAGGAGAATCTGTCATATCTTTCTTAATGTCATTATCATAATTATTATTGTAATTTTTAATGATAATATCATTATCATAATTATCGTTATGTTAAAAATATATCAATTCTGAGGGATAGACGGGTATAGAGCCCATAAAAAGGAATATTTTTTGCTGCTCTGTGCTTGTCATTTCCTCCATCTCTTAAAAACACTTCAAACAGGAGAAAATAACACAATGAGCAATCAGACTGGTGTTCTAATTTAGCTGTTACTTAGGTAATCTCATGGCTGTTCCAATCATGGAAGAAGAACTGTTTTCTGAGAAACTACTTTTTATTAAAATGCCTTTATGTGTTTCAGATTTCTAAGATGTGAACATTTTATATGCCTTCTGCTAAACAATATAATGTCCCTCTGTAATTCACAACGAGTCTTAGCATTTGCTTCCCTTTAAGGAAGGAAATTTGAGTTGATTTCTCCTTTACACAGACTTAGACTGTGCAGATTAACAACCACAGCCATCTGGACTGTTACCCCTAGGTTTTAGMACAGAAAAATTAGTTATGCTTACAGAGAGCTGCTGACATTTGGAAGAAGAATCAGGCTGACTGTTACAAGAAAATTTTGTTTACGAAGTGTGTTTGAAACAAAACAAAGGAAACTCAGAAATCCTACTTAGGAGAATTTTATAGCTATTTCTTTTTAAATCACTATTATCTGTTTTAGTCCAGCCACATTTAAATTATTCTATGCACCAGTGAGGGCAGTAATCAATGTCACAATTGCAGCCACACTGTTTATAACTAATTTTTGCCACATTTGCACTGATAATAGTGAAAGATCACAGTATTAGGTCATTTTTGCTTTTGAGAGTTTCAAAGAAATGGTCAAATTGGTGTTAATTTGCTAAATTAATAAAACTATGGAGAAAGCTGGCAAGCAAGTAAAATTAATGGAGGAAAATAGAGGGAGGTAAAAGGGTGAGAGAAAAGCAAAGAAGAGACCTAAAGTCAGGTAAGAGAATGTGTAATACCTCTGCAATGAAAAAGTCCTAGAGGCTCTATCTAGTGTTCACTAAGTCTACTGACTGTGCTCCACTACAAATGAGCCCTATGCCTGACAAACTCTTTTCCCCTTTATTCCTACAAACACCCACTGCTGTTATATCCAAATGGAAAGTGTGTCCATGAAAAAAGAAGACAGATGAATTAGGACTGTGTGAGCATAGTGAAGTTGAAGTACAGCAACAGATAATGAAGTGCTTTACAGAAGACAGAGACATGGGGGTAATTAGTATGCTATAATCCAAACCATTATTAGAAAACAAGGTATACTATATAATGTCCAAATATCATCTCAATAGACTGATACACTTTCTTTTCAGCATACCTTGAACCACTATTCTAAAAAAGAAAAAAATAAAGGTTTTTGAAGGATTAGCATGGTTATCATTGTAGAGAAGCACAGAACAGGAGTAGTTTTGTTGTTGCATTGTGAGGTTTTGCTCTGCCAATATCCTGTATTTTGGAGAAGGAACACAAGTAGAAGTTCTGGGTAAATGGTAATCAWGACAGGAATGTGTTAAGTTGTGCAAAAGGCAAGATTCTGGGAGTGCAGGACTGGTAAATATAGAGGGAAGTCTGTGGATGTAGATGAAGGATGAAGAATCATCTGCCCAGTAAAACATAAGATGCTTCATTGKTCATACTCTATACAGCTAGAGTAGGCACAGCACAGCACTGCACAGCAGAATGGAATATAAAAATAATTCCGGTTCTGTCTGGAACACGTTAAGTTAAATATAACCTATAAGGACACTTGGTGAAAATGGCTGCATTCATCAAGCCTACCAAAACAATCCTGAGCAGTCTTGTGCTCCCGCATAGACCTACACAGTGGTTATGGTGGAGTGCAAATAAAGTGAATGGGGGAGAAATTTGGAGATGGCAGTTTTGGAGAGGCATTAAAATAGTGTGTTCTGGAACAGACAAGCTACATTTTGGAGGAGGGACACGACTAACAGTGCTAGGTAAGAAAGAAGGAAATACAGTAAACATCAGAGATTTTCTTTAAGATTCTAAAATAAAAAGAAAGGTAATTTTTGGTGGGACGTAAATCAGTAAAATTCCGTGATCGTCACTGGGATTCACTGAGAGAAGATAGAGAGAAAAAAGCCAGGTAATATGGCACATTTAAGAACTGGTAAAGGGAACCGCAAAAGGGAATAGTAGTGCCAAAAAAGTGCATTTGTGCATGAAAGAATGAACCCATTGTGATTTGGCTCTGATCAAAAGCAATATATTGCTGAAGAAAAACAATTCAAAACTGTAGATCGTGTGATATGATCTATGTATTCCCTTATTGGCAGCATTAAGCATTTCACAAAGGAGGATCTGGGTATTAGTTTAAGGAAAAGAGAAGTAACTTATCTGTCTAATCACAGAAAAACTGGCAAAATGTGATTTTTATCAAATTAGATGCAGGCAGCCTCATTTACTTGTATTGACTCTCAACTATACAACAGGAAAGGAAAATAATATTTTTTTATAAAAGGTAAAATGCTAGTTTCATTAAAATGAGTGACAAATCTTCCACTAACTTCAAGTAAGTCAAGATTACACTGTCCATTTTTTTAATTTCTATTTGGTTTCTGACCGCACTGGTTGGAGTCATAAAAAGTCATTTTTACCATGACGTCTCTAAGCTGTCTACCATAATGTCTGTCTATTCATATTTAAGAAGGGCATAAGAAAATAAAAAGGTGAAGAATGTGAATTGAAGACTCCATATCATGGAAAGATTCTGTAGCAGGGAAAATATTTGTACACAAGAACCACTCAAGCATTCGTTTTGGGGCATAGGCAAGTAGACCTACAATAATTATTATCTAGCATTTAATCTTATTTTTTTTCTGCTGACCAATCTTTTCCACTTTGTCATGGTTTTATGCACAGAAAAAATAGATAGTTTTAGTGGAAATGATGGTGTTGACAACTCCCATGATGCTGGCACAAGAAACAGAATTTTGAATTCCCAGGTGCTTTTTTTAATAGTCAAATGAACTGGTATTTCGTTGGGTTTTTGGTACCAGGAAAAGACATCAAGGATCTAGTCCAACTATTTCTCTCCAAAAAATTCCTAATATCTTAAATCAGAATGGAAGTGGCATTAATCAATGAATGCCTCCCATTTGAAGTCCGAATTTTGCTCAACAGATAGAAGGAGGAATTTTAATACTGCATTATGTTTTCTGTATTTGGTGTAAGCAGGATTTTTAGCCCAGGAAATAAACTGACTGACCTAGGTGAGAAAACATGACCTACAATATTTCTTTGCTAGATAACAAAACATATTCATTCTTATTTCTTTTCAAAAATGTTGTAGGTTAAAGATTTTGGTTTTGGGGGGGCAGTTTGCTTCTTTACATGTTTCTTTTTCTTTTCAAAACTGCAGAATAATAAGCAGGATTGCTTGAGGGCTAGAAAGTAGGATTCTGCTAGTGAAGGATTTGTTTCTAAGGTGAAATGAGCCAAGATATTTCAGAAAATTCTGAAATGTTCTGGTCCTGAGGAGACAGACATGCAGAGAGGGACAGAGATATAATAGGGGACAATATATGGAATCAGTTTATCCRCTGCTCATTGTCTAGCTTAGGACAAAAAAAATAATTTAATTATTATTTTTTAAATCAGCACTTTAGCTTTAATTAGCTTGTCTAACTGGTAAGTATCCAGGAACAAAACATTTTTGTAATTGCATCTTTTTATGTTAAACCTGGAGCCAGATTCTGTATACATAATCTATTGGTTTCAATGCAAATGACAATTATAGAATAACATATTTAGAACATGCTATTTACAGTACTATATTTAGAATATAATATAGACGTAATTGTCTTTTACACTAAAAATCATGATCCTGCACACTCAGTGCTAAAAGTCACATTGAATCTCAATATTTAACATCCAGTTTCCCCTATATCTATTTGTACAAATAAAAATATGATCTGATATTTGGATTTAAGAAGGTAAAGGAAATAATGGAGGCTCTGGGTCACATTGGTTTCTATTCCAGGGGAGAATGATGAAATCATACCACCAGCTGTGGCCCTTTTTTCCCCATCAAAGCAAGAGATTCAACAGAAGAGCAAGGCCACACTAGTATGCCTTGCTTCTGGTTTCTATCCTGACTACCTCAATCTAGTCTGGAAGGTGAACGGTGCTCAGAGAACAGAAGGGGTGGGGACAGATGAGTCTTCCACGTGGAATGGGAGTACATACTCATTGACCAGCCGACTGAGGATCTCAGCCCAGGAATGGTTCAACCCTTTGAATCGTTTTGAGTGTGTTGCAACATTCTTTAACAATGAGACACTGGAATCCATACACAAATTCATCTCTGGCGATGTGGGTGAGTAAACAAAATGAATATATTTGGGTGTAGGAGGGGAATGTCATTATCTGAAGGTTGATATCTGTAGAGCAAGCAGTCAGAACTGAAGGCACATTTCTTGCCAACCTGCTAGACTTAACTTAGATCTGTCAGTCCCCGGAAAATGAAAGTAAGTGTAGGAATCCAGTCATGTTTTTCTCCAAATGGGCTAAGAGCCATGAAATTCTCATTCCCACACTGATTGCACAAACAGAGCTGTTTAAAAGAGGAGCAGATAAATATGTGGGCTTAGATAATAACTCCTATTTCTTTCTTTCTGTTTTCAGGTTGTATTATACACAAAGGTAAGTTAGACCACTGAACTTTTCCTCCCTTAAAATCAATGAGTTTTTTAATCCATGTGTACGTGTATGTGAAGAGAGATGTGTTTTTTGTGCAATTGTGTTGGTGTCCTATAGGGGATTTTGCTAGCAGGCACAGCTATCCATGCCTGTGTGCACAGGTATAGGTCTGTATAATGTGGACCTATGCATTCATGTGCTAATTGGATACACAAATGGTGTGAACATCCAGCTTCTGCCTACTCTCAAAAAASATTCCATGAGACTGGTGCATTTCATATATTACCATTGCACTAGTTGTTCTAATCAGCAGGATGAAAAAAATCTCCTTGCTTAGGATAAGTTTTCTAAAGAAACGGCTTTTTTGTTTGTAAGTTTTTCTTTATTGTTTTCTTCCTTACTTTTCAGAAAACTATCAGAGAAGTGTTATAGCTGGGAAGATTGTGTACATCATGCTCATTTTCAAGAGCATTTTGTATGGAATGTTTGTGATTGGGCTGATACTCAGGTCCAAGGTGAGGAACAGAGTTCTTCTTCTGTTCTGTATAGCTTTGCTAACTCGTTCTGTACTGGAGACCATTGTGGAGAAGATGAAGTCTTCCATTAATGTTTATACAAACCAATTCCTCTAATAATTACGTTGGGTGTTTCATCATTTCAAAGAGAGTAAGATGGTGAGGATGAAGACAAGGGCTTTAGACAAAAAGAGGGAGAGAAAAAATACCAGGGAGAAACTACACAAGACAAGGAATGAAATATCACAGAAAAGTATAGTTTCTTTAAAGAAAGGTGGGAAAAGGAGAAGGGAGAATATAGAGAAAATTAAGAAAGACAAAGAGAAGTGAAGGAGAACAGTAAAAAAGGCTGTAACTCAAAAAAAGGGAAGAATTTATTCATTTATCAAAAACATTTATTATCTTCTGATCTAATTTTGGAGTTGTTTGGGTTTCTTTAAACTATGAGGCCTCARTGTGGGGTTGAGTTTATTTCTTTTGAGGTGTGACTGACTGAATAAAAAAAAAAATCATTCTACAGACATGTCAGCTGAGTAAGCAGTACTGAATCCCACTGTTGTAGCTAGTGTATTGTAGGTATAGGAATCTGAGGCATTCAAAATGGAAAAGACATACTTTTATTACATCCGTCTCTTCATCAATAGCCATTCAAGGAATAAACATCATTAGCCTTACACATGCACTGTCACTCATTTTCTGCCCTGGTGACTCCCATTGATTAAAATTAAGTTACTCTTGATTTATAGTAATGTAAGGGGAAAAAAAAGTAAAATCTTTCTATTGCTTCCTTTTCTTTCCTTCCTTCCTTCTTCCTTCTCTCTCTTCCCTTCTAGTTTCCCTCCCTCCATCTCTTCCTACCTTCCTTCCTCAACCTTTTAATTGAAACACAAAAGAAGTAATCTTCTTTTCTCCAGCTATATGTATTCTAAATTGTTTTAATGTTTTTGTTGCAAATGAATCTAAGTCCTTCATCTCTAATAAGGATTGAAGTCCTGGCAGACTGATCTGTGGAAAACTAGACCATTCCCTTTCATCTCTCACTCAGATTTTTTTTTTCCTTCTGTCTTTCTGTCTTTAGAAAATGTACTAGACACGCTTTGCCCTGAAAGATCAGGCCTGAAGAAGAGGACAGAGATATGCTGCAAGTGGAAAGCTTCAAATCTTTGAACACAAGTCCTGACTTGCTTCAGAAACCAGCCTTTTTTTTCTGACCAATGTGGGAAACCACATTTGCTTGTTTTTAAAATTACTTCTTAATAAAATTCCTTCCTTTATAGGGTTCTCTGTGTTTTCCTTTATTAGCCATGATAGCCTGACACAAATATTACCCTGTCTCCTTCAGTTCTCCAAGAACTAAATGATCTGAATTAGCTTTTGGGAGAATATATAAGTGAACAAAGGTGGTCTCCACTTGTTGGACAGCACTGAGTTAAAACACCTAGTGCTACTTCCTGCTAATATGAAAATTAAGTACGTCTGTGCTTCTAGAGCTGAAAACCTGGCACTCAAGCCCAGGTTTTCTTGATGTGTTTACATTACTTAGACATTATAAAAGGAAGTCTCCATAGTATATCATGTGAGCCTTGTGCATCAATTTCTGCTTCTATCTTCCTCTTTTGATATAGGAAATTTAATGCTCTAGCTCATTTAGTCATCTATTTCTGGCCAAGGAGAAAGTCAAACTAAAAAATTGCCCTTCCTGCACCATTGCAACACACAATATTCTGCGGATATAAAAAAAATAAAAGGATTACCCGAGAGCTCCTTATACTCTTGAATTTGGCAGACAATGCAACAAATTATGAAAATAAGCAAGCACTATATTCAAAAGATAGGCATGGTTGTCCACTCCCCTTTCTGAATAGTATTTGGACTTGTGAACAGATAAAGTAGTATGGCCCTGGCTAGGCAGTACTATGCAAACCAAATAGTGGGTATTGTACTACCCACTTTTATGCTATGGACCCATAGGAAAGATTAGGGAGAGTAGAAAAGTAAAAGGAGATACTGCTCAAGGATATGAGATTGTTTTTACTTAGAAAGAGGTCATTCAAATCCATAATTTTTTAATGGAAGGCAGGGGAGAGTAATAGGAGATATTAAGGTAACAACTGAGAAGAGTTGTAGCTGCCAACCTTAAAAGGGAAATACATATCAAGGGGATTCCTGCAAAATACAGACAGTTAAGCCAGGGTATTAATAATCTTGGAGAGTGTTTCTGGAGATCATTCGTCATTTTTGTATTCCACTAAACTAATACTTTGCGGTCCAAATTAAACAACTGATGATTCAGAGATAGCTTCCTCAGTAATAAATGAAGACAGCAGAAGCATACCTTTTATTTAGAGATATATTCTAAACATAGGTCGAAATAGTGCAGGCCAAGATACAGGAGCACTGGTGGAGCACTGCAAGCATGACACTTAAGGAATGGAATAGCAAGGAAGAAGGAATAAAAGGCATAGAGTGAGGTGCATCTCTGGCCAAAGTCTGCAACAAAAATGTGAAATATCTCTGAAGGTCTCAGCAGAAAATGGTACCTCAAGAGCAGGGTAGATGACATGCCTAAATATGCTTGCAAATATCTCTTTACAAGAACAACAGTTGAGTTTAGCCAAAACAGGATGTGGTTTGACATTTACTCAGAAAAACATTCTGAGAACTTACCAGCTTCTCTTACCATAGCTGCCCAGGATGAGGTATGGGGAGCAGCTATCTGCCTTCTGTATCATAGTTGGACAGAAGCAGTGACACATATGTGCCTTACAAAAGCTAGTGGGTTTTTTTGTCTCATGTTATCACACAATCTTCTTGTTTTTGAAGTCTGCAGATGGTTTTTGCATGTGCAGCTGCTGCTTCTGTTGTGTCACACACAAAAAACTAAAGACTTGTGGGTTTTTGTAGATTGCTGACCTGCTTTGAAAAAAGAAAATTTCTGTATCTCTCAAAACAACACAGGAAGGTGAAAAAGAATCATAGACTCACAGAAAATTTAGATGGGAAGGAACTTCTGGAGGTCTCTAGATCCAAATTCCTGCTCAAAATAGAGCTAACTCCAACACCAGATCAAGCTGCACAGGGCCTTTCCCAGGCTGCTTCATATCTTTAAGAGCAGAGACTTGACTGCCTCCCTGAACACCTGTTCCAGTGTTGAACTGGCCTTAGGGAAGGTGTTTTTTCCTCATATCTAGTCAGAATTTCCTTTGCTGAAGCTTTTTCTTGTTGTTCATTCACTGTGCTCCTCTAAGACTCTTGTCTCTGCTTAGGCAGAGAAGTATGGAAATTGAAGATAGTATTCCATATACAGTCTCACAAGTGGTTCATCTTGCTAACTACATTCTTGCTAATGCATCCCAAAACGTCGTTAACTTTCATTGTTGAAAGGACTTACTGCTTACCCCTGTTCAGCTGCTGAGCACCAGGTCCTCCAGGTCATTTTCTGCAAAGCTGCTCCCTGACCAATCTGTTGGTATATAAATGGCTCAGATAAATGTTCTTTCACCTTTTACTCAGAGGATGTTCTTATAATCCAATAGGTCTTTTCTCAGTGAAGAAATGCTGCCTGATAATAAGTTTGAAATTTTTCCTAGAAGTCCAGAAAGATTATCATGCTTGTTTAGTAAAACAGAGTGAAAGTTGTGCTTAATATTTTATTTAATTTATTTAATAGATACTTCTTTGCCCTACAGCACCTACATTATAATTTGACATAGTTTAGATTGAGATAAGAATAATCTCAAAATGTAGAGGCTCTATCTGTAATTATGTAACAGTCATGCTTTACATCCTTTCTTTAAATCTTCCCAAAAGCCTCTGACTTGTTGGAAACAAATGATTCTTATTATTTATTTCATTAAAAAACAGATTATCACACTAGTGATCTTTGTATTTTGTTGCCAAAACTTTGTTTGATGCTTCTTGCTTTGATAGAATTCAGAACAATTTGTTATAGATGCCATGGAATTCTTACATTGAAGAGTACCTCATGCTATAACTAATCTCACTTCATCAATGATACCACTTGGGATAATGATGGTGCTTTAGGCTCCTGAAGGCCTAGGCTCCTGAAAAGACAATGGTGGGTCTTAGTACGTGAGAGATATAAGACTCTTCATGATGAGTCTATTTCATCTGATAGATATCATATAGTAAATACAACTACATTAACATCCTTCTTGTTTATCCCTCTAGTTTCTGTCTTCAAAATCTGGATGTTTTCTGGGGCAATGTTCGTATTAGGGCTGAGCTGAAGGWCAAAAAGAACTTGAGGACCTTGAAAGAGGAACACCACAAGATATCTAGGATAAACAATGCAAGAGCTCCTCCACAGAGAGAAGGAATCAATCTAATGCTGTACTAACAGTACTAATAATAAAGCTAATACTGTACTGCTCAAGGAGTCCCAGTCCTCTGCAGCAGAGAAGTTGCTGGAGCGCTCTGTGCCAAATGAAACAGTACATCACAACACTGTGGAAGAAGGCAAAGAAGAAACTGATCACTTGTAGGAGGAGAAAGGCTCCTACTCCTCCTGAAGACTAGCACTTGCAGAACCAGTTTAGTGCCCTGCAGGATGAGGAGAAGCTGTGCATGGCTTCAAGGGAAGCAACAAGCCAACACATTCTGTGCCTTGCAGGAACAGTCAGAAGAAGTGACCAGTGATTGTTGTCAGTAACTCGGTGCTGCAGGGGATGGAGGCACCTATCTGCTGACCTGAGCTCTTTTCTAGGAAGGTTTGCTGCCTGCCAGGGGCTTATATGCAAGATGTCATCGAAAGACTTCCAAGGCTTGTCTACATGTCAGACTACTACCCTCTACAACTCTTTCACATGAGTGCTAATAATACCAAGGGCAAACTGGAAATCATCAAACAGAATTTCAGAGTTTGAGGATGATGAACAAGGGTCTGGGAGCCCAGGTCATTTTCTCCTCTATCTTGCTAATGAGGGGGAAAGATGGGAGATGGAGTAGATTTTTCAGACTAACAGTTGGCTGTGCTGCTGATATTGGCAACAGGGTTTTGGTTTCTATGATCATGCAACCCTATTTGAAGATCAGCAACTGATGGGGAGAGATGAGATCCACCTTGCTAAGCAGTGCATGAGTGTCTTTGCCAACAGGTTGGCCAGCCTGGTAAAGAGGGCTGTAAACTAGGAAGGATGGAGGAAGAGGAGAGTTACTAAAACAGGGTAGTCAACAAGACAAGGCTCAAGCCAGGAGGCCTCCAGTAGGTCCATGTAGCCAGGGAAGTGCATATACAACATTAGGCTATGGGGTATCCTCTTGCACTCCTCCTGAGAAAACTATACGCACAGCTACCTCTCTGAAATACTTGTACACCAATGCACATAGCATGGGAAATAAACAGGAAGAACTGGAGATCTGTGTGCAGTCACAGGGCCATGAGCTCATTGCAGTTAAAGAGCAATGGAGGGATATGGTGGGATATGGTGGGATAGCTTGCATGACTTTGGCCTCTTCAGGGAGCTACTTGGARAAATCCCATGGTTTAGCGCCCTAGAAGTCTGAGAGAGCTGGTTAGTGTTCAAGCATCACTTTTTCCAAGCTCAAGACCAGTGCATCCCAAGGAGAAAGAAGTCCAGCAAAGGGGAAAGCAGACCTGCACTAGATGAGCAAGAAGCTCCTGGTAAAACTCTAACAGAAGAAGAAAGTACATAGAAGGTGGAAGAGGAGACAGGCCACTTGGGAGGAATACAGGAATGCTGGAAAGTGGAAGACACTCCAGTCTTCCAAAAGGGCAAGAAGGAGGACCCAGGAAAATACAGGCCAGTCAGCCTCACCTCTATCCCTGGAAAGACAGTGGAGCAGCTCATCCTGGATGTCATCTCCGAGCATATGGAGGAAAAGAAGGGGATCAGGAATAGCCAGCATGGATTCACCAAGGGAAACCAGGCCTAAGCAATCTGATGGCCTTCTGTGATAGAATGACTGGGTGGGTGGAGGAGGGGACAGCAGTGGATGCTGTCTCCCTTGACTTCAGCAAGGCTTTTGACAATATCTCATGTAACGTTCTCCTAGGTAAGCTCAGGAAGTGCGAGCTAGATGAATGAACAGTGAGATGGATTGAGAACTGGCTGAAAGGCAGAGCTCAGGGGGTTGTGATCAGTGACGCAATCTAGTTGAAGGCCTCCAGCCTACTGTGTCCCCCAGGGGTCAGTACCAGGTCCAGTCCTGTTCAACTTATTCATCAATGACCTGGACGAAGGGACAGAGTGCCTCCTCAGCAAGTTTGCTGATGATACCAAGCCAGGAGGAGTGGCTGATGCATCAGAAGTCTGTTTTGCCCTTCAGAGAGATCTGGACAGGCTGGAGAGTTGGGCAGAGAGGAACTTCACGAAGTTGAACAGGGACAAGTGCAGGTTCCTGCACCTAGGGAGAAATAACTCTATGCACCAGTACAGGCTGGGGGCTGACCTGCTGGAGAGCAGGTCTGTGGAGAAGGACGTGGGAGTGCTGGTGGACAACAAGTTGACCATGAGCCAGCAATGTGCCCTTGTAGCAAGAAGGCCAATAGTGTCCTAGGGTGCATTAGGCAGAGTGTTGCCAGGAGGTCGAGGGAGGTGATCCTGCCCCTCTGCTCAGCCCTGGCGAGGCCACATCTGGAATATTGTGTCCAGTTCTGGGCTCCCCAGCACAAGAGAAGCATGGAGCTACTGGAGAGACTCCAGCACAGGGCCTCAAAGATGATTAGAGGACTGGAGCATCATCCCTATGAGGAAAGGCTGTGAGAGCTGGGCCTGTTGAGCCACAGTTCCCTTCCAACCTCAGCTACTCTGTGATCCTGAGAAAAGCAAGTGAGGTGGGAAAGCAGTTTATTTGCTTTTTGAGAGTGGAGCACTTTACACCCGAGTAGTTTGGGAATACAAGGCTAAAAGGAAGATCAAATTATTATCTTCTGTATACAAGAGCCACCAAATATATTTATTATCTGACTCCTGGAACAGGAGGACATTAGACTGGTGAGGGCATTAAACATCTGCCACAAAGCATGCTCACTGCCTGACTTTGGGCTCTGAGTACTCTCTGTCCTCCAAGCTGAAAAGCTGTGATTCCCACCTGACAGAACAAATCCCTTAGGAAGATTTTTACACAGGGAAGTTTCTCTTAAGCAGAGTGTTCTTAAATAAGCCTTGCTGCAAAAAGAAGAGAGCAGCTTCCTGCCTGTGGTGGCAATATAAATGCGTGGAAACCTTAAAGCAGGATGAATCTATGTTTTGGATAATAAAAGAGTACTGGAGTAATAAAAGTGTTTTCAGACTTGGCCTCTGCCTATAGCATTACATCTTGGCACAAGAATTAGAAAATCACCTATTTAAAATAACCTCCTCTTGTAGACTGTTTTGTTACAAGCATGTTTTTACTCCCATTAATCCTTGAAAACAGAGGCACTGACAGCGAGTTGCAAATATCCCAATAGCCCTTAGAAGGTATATCTGCTCTGAAGATTGAAGCACAGAGAAACCCAAACCATGAAGCTAGATAAGGAAATAATATCCTACCTACTGTTTTCACACTTTCCTCAAGCAAAAGATGCTGTTCTTCGACAAAGACATATGGTGCATCCCTATGAGCCATTTTGAATAGGCAGTTGAAGTGTTTCAGATATCTCTAGGGATCTTAGCAATAACCTGGTCTGAAAAATGAACATAGGAGAATTTTCATGGAAACTTGCTGTTGGCAGCAGTGTCTTGAGTTCTACATTTTACCTCAGGCTCCCCTCACAAAGATGCTTCAGTCAGGCTATCAAACTGGAAAAAAAGTTTTAAGCAGAGGAGTTAATGGCACAAGAGTGGCACATACTGACAGGAGAGGAGAAGTGCAGCTTTCTAAGCCTGGAGTAGTTCTCACGTGTGAGTCAGAGTAGTATATAGAGAGTTTGCTAACTAATGGTGATTATATTTTTTTAAATGACTATAATTTTATACTTTCCTTAATTCTGTGTGGATGTGATGCATATATACATAAAAACACACATGTATAAACACAAATAAGATACATATTATTTTAATTTAAAAGTAAAAGATATACTTACATATATCAAAATTATACATTTTTTTATCACTTTATATCTTATGAAGTAAAATTGTATTCTGGGAATAATGCCAGATAGTCAAAGTCCAAATCACTACTATCACTGCCTGACTCTCATTCACTTTAAGGCACCTTCACAGCTCAAATAATAGGTTTGGTCTCTCTGTCTTTCACTCTCTGTTGCTGCGTATTCTCGAAGTGTTTTTTTTCTGTTCCTACATAACAGAGACTATCATGTAATTTTCATGTATTTTAGAACATAGTTGCATTGTTTATCTGCAATAGTGACCTATTCATCATCAGTCTTGGATGTAAATCTATTGATTTCACTAATGTTCTTTCTGTAAATAAAGTAATTACACAAAAAGTGGGCAGAATTGTGACCTGCGGCTACATGGCATGATATCTAAACCTGACAGGCACTGCCAAAAAGGTAAGATGAGACAGTCTTCCTGCTTTAGCCATTACAGATTTTTACTTTATGTACCATGGGCTTTAGTGATTTTCTTTCAAATCAAAGGGTGTTTTCAATGCCTTTTTCTGAAATCAGAAATACGGTTATGCAAGGAGAGGTAAAGTTTTGTTATAAAAACTGAGCTGGGAAAAGGGATAAGCTTGGCTTGTTATATCTTTTTATGTTGTTCTGACTACAATTGTATCTTCTTGCCACAGTATTGCAAGTAAAAATTTAAAAGTTCTTTGGAGTTCAGGAGATTATATAATCACACTTCATTATAATAATTTTCATCCATCAGAATTACACAGTATATTAACTGTAGTTTCATATATTACAAGGCTATGACATGAAATTATTTTTACGTAGTTGAGATCTCAGTGCAAAATAAATTAATAGATCCCTGCAGGTATTTACATAGGTACCTGTTAGGATTTGCTGAGTCAGGTAGTTCAAGAGAGGCGAAGCTACCACAGGTCTATGTCCCCACGTCCAGCTAATAGTGAGTCTGAGTGTATATTTCCAATAAATACAGGCAAATGCACCTATACAATACATACATACATATATATGCAGCCAGCCACATAAATTTAGCATAGATAGGAACTCTTTTACACACAGAGAGCACTAACAGACCTCGAGCCTGTGCCCCTTTCTGTCTAACCAACTTTGGTCTCTCCCGTATCTGGCCCAGACTTACGGCCGCTTTGACAGTTGTCTCACAAAGTAATTTTTCTACTCACAGATAGTCTGGTTTGATATTCACTGGTGATCACATACTGACATATTCACCATATTCACCCACACAACATGCACACACTCTGGTCTCTTTGGTTTCTGGACCCCAGACAAATGGGCCCTATAACTTCTGATCCCACTCCAGTTGTTGGCATTTGGACCTCCATACACACACTTGTGCACAGAACAGAGAACCCTCACCCACAGCTAGAAATGGAGATTAATGGGAAGACAGGGCAGTCCRTGCTGATCAGGCACCTTTCGGTCAGTAAGGTGATTCCAACAGCCTCTCCCATTTACTCATCTGAACAGGTTTTACACCTGGACTTTGGAGCTGATCTCCCTTGTATGATAGCCCCAGAGGAGCCAGATCAGAGTGCTCCATTTTTCTGATTAGATTATTGAGATTCTGCTGCCTGTCATTATTCCTCTGTGCTACTTTATGTTTGTGCAGATAAATCTTTATATAGATACTGTTAGGTTATGCAATAACATTTAAAAATAAAAATTACTTTTTCAAATTTGGAAATTCTGTGTATTCTGTTACCCTGGAATTGACATAATGATGTCATACTGAGGATGAGTTTTAAATGCCTTGTTATCTGTTCACAGATGAATCTAAAGTTGCAGTTTAATGTTATAGCTACTTCTAGTCAAACCTAGTACAGCAGCTGAACAAGATAGTCTTGCTCTTCCTCTAGCAATATACTACTGCACTGGAACATGTTTGAATGTTATGTGGCTTTATAATGAGTCAGAATAGCATTTTGACCATGGAAAACTAACATGCATAACCACACACCAGAATTATTAATTTTCTGTGTGAGCATTAAGCTCATTTAGGTCAGCCACTAGTCCCCTAGATGTGAGGCAAGAAAAGGTGAGAATCTGCAACTAGAGGTGGCAGAAAATGAAAACTTCTCCCTCTAGTGATATCTGCTCTAAAGCCCAGTGAGTTCTAACATGAAACTGCATTTTCCATTACTTGCATGATAAGATTGGCACTGCTCAGACACTATCTATACATTTCCATATTCTCCATTTAAGAAACATCAGATATTCTTTCTTGTTCTTAGTCCATGTGCCTACGTAATTGCCAATTTCCTGGTCTTTTTCCTGCCAGCTTAGTCTAAAAGGCTGAACAATAATAATCAGCCTCACCAGGTGATACCTCTGACACTTCACAGAAGTTACAAATAGCATGCCCTCTAGAAGAGCAGAGGAACAATCTATCCCCCTCCCCCAGTTCACCAACTACATCACAGATAACAAAAAGACACAGTTATAATTACAAGATTGCAAGTTCACAGTGGAGTGTGTAGGCCTTTTTACTACAAGATCACTTCAGCCTGTATATGGAATAAGGTCATATTTCTCTGGCAGCAACAACTGTAAAATTCTGCTGTGTATATTAGCTTCCAAGAACATGTGCTTCAGAAACAGAACCATAGTGTTTCACTTCAGTTTTAACTGTTTCTCTGTAATTAAATTTGGTTTTTAACAGTTAGAGGAATTATAAGATATCAGAATCATCTCTTAAAGGGAAAGAAAGTCTTGGATAAGAGAGAGAAGAGAGAGAGAGAAGACTGGTCTGTGCTGCTGATTCTGCAAAAAAGAGTCTTGTCTTTAGCTGTGTACTGAAATCATCTCAGCTTCCAAGAAAGCCATTCAGGAAGAGAGATGGATTTCTGAAGTAAATAAAATGTTTCTTAACAGCTGAGCCTTTAAATTATCCATATAATAGGATTACGTATTGAGGTTCTGTATCCTAGGGAACATAATTCTGGAAGGGTGAGGGGGCAAAAAAATGGACTATCAGCTGAAACAGTCTCTGTTCAGCTCCTCAGAGTCAGGAGCAAAGGAGATTTTTTGTGCTGGGACTGCATGTGCTTGGTCATACTGAGACTTCAGGCATAATAATGTGCCCCCATATTTTTTCTGATGAGTTTGTTTCACGCTCAGTGTAAGGTTATATTGCTTTTGCTACCTGGTACTGAAACATATATCTGAACTCCCTAAACTCCTTGCTTGCTCCAGCACATGCACGATTGCCTCCGTACCTCTTCTGATGAAGGGGTACTTCCATAAAAGAAAGAAAGAGATAAATGGAGGTGTAAGGAGGGGAAAAATCAGAAAAAGAGAAAAGTTTGGTAGCTTGTTTCTGCCTATGAATTTAGTGAGAATGTCACTAGGAATAGGAGCAGCAATGGTTATCTAGGCATCTTCATTCACAGCGGCATCACTGATCTCATACAGATTGCCTTTCTTGGGCTGAGATAATGCTATATAATAGTCAAATCAGAAATAAAATTCTACTTCAGACTTTCTCTCTCTCCACGCCAGTGGTAATGTCCTTCTGCTAGTCCTTCATATACTCCAATATATGCTTCCCATATAACATTCCTTTCTAGCTGACTTCCTCTCTCCCTTATACCTCTTTTCTTCTCCTCCTTACTTTTCCTCTCCACTCAAGTAAAACTCATCATTTACAAATGTATTTTCTGTGACTATATCAGTTACACAATTTTATCGCACTAAGACATGCAAACTTCACAGTTGTGACCAGAATGTAGTTACGTCTCCAAATAAAGCAGCCTTTAAAAATTTTACCCATTATTAGATCTTTAAATGACTACTTTTTCTTCTCTTGTAAGTGCCTAAGAACAAGAGAAAGTYTTTGCTCTTCCTCGCTCTCTAAGCTGATCTGGTGAACTACATGACCGCTTCCTAAAAATTCTACTTTCTGTTCTTTCAAACATATATACTATATGAGAGAAATTATACTACAGGCCTCCTTCAATTTGGAAAAACAAAATAACAACAAATCATGTTCTCCTATTCCTTCATTTTGAGTCATTCATACCACAATACCTAGGAGCCATGAACTTCCTGTCCTGCAGGACTGATGCTCATCAAGATAGGCATAATCAATGACTATGTCCTTTATGTCCAATGATATATGTCCTTCATCTAACAAGCAATACCTGACATTCAAAAAAATGATTAAAAGTATGTTTGCTGCTGCTGAAGTTAGTAAAGTAAAAGCTACGTATTTCCTAATTCTCATTTAAGTCAAGAAGCATGTTTTAAACAGCACAGTTGCGAACTCCCATCAGTGCATGGCTGCCATGTTCATTTACTATTCAACAACTTACTGCAAAACTAAGAAAGCCATGCAAGTCAGAAAGACCTGAAACTATCAGTCTGAAACTATCATTTTATCACATGGTGATACATATATTTAACAATAGAGGTTGCTTTCTGACACCCATGTGCAAAACCCCCCAGATGACTGCCAGCTCATTTTCACAGAATAACAGAATGATTAAGGTTGGAAGGGGCCTCTGGATATCATCCAGTCCAACTCCCCTGCTCAAGCAGGGTCACCTAGAGCATGTTAGACAGGATCATGTCCAAATGGGTCTTTAATATCTCCAGAGAAGGAGATCCCACAAGCTCTCTGGGCAACCTGGTCCAGTGCTCTCTCACTCTCACAGTAAAGTAGTTCTTCCTCATATTCAGGTGGAATTTTCTGTGTTTCAGTTTATGCCTGTTGTCTCTTGTCCAGTTGCCTGGCACCACTGAAGAGAGTCCGGCCCCATCCTCTTGACACCCTCCCTTTAGATATTTGTGTACATTAATAAGATCCCCCTTCAATCTTCTCTAGGCTCAATAGGCCCAGCTCTTGCAGCCTTTCCTCATAAGAGAGAAACTCTAGTCCCCTAAGCCTCTTTGTAGCCCTATGCTGGCCTCTCTTCAGTAGCTGCATGTCTCTCTTGGCAGAACTGGACACAGTACTCCAGATGCGGCCCCATAAGGGCTGAGTATATACTCAATGTTTCAAGGAAATATCAAATGAGTGATCCAAATAAGAATGTAGGAACAGCCTGTCTCCTATTTATTATTAAAATCTCATCGTGTAAATATGAGCAAGATAATGAAAAGGATTTGTCTCTTCCACACATAATTAAACTGATCCCGAACTGTGGTTGACCAAATGACACTCTATATTTCCCTAGGGTACGAGCACACTTGGGGGCTTACGTTTCTGCAGAGTTCTCTCTCTGACCAGCATTCTTTAGAGTTCAGTAGATGAACTGCAGTCCATACATTCCTGACACTGCAGACCTTATAGTACTTTCTCAGGGAGGGGAAAGTTTGATATTTTCCATAGAACTCCATTTTTCAACGTAAAATTGTGATAAAAATGATCACAGTCAAGAAAGATACTGGCAAAATCAGTAGAAAGTGTTTTGAATAATTCAGAATTTCTTTGGAACTTTACAGTAGTTGTCTTTATGATCTGAAATAAAACTTTTGAGAAGACTTGTGTAATGAAGGATTCCTTTTCCATTCAGCATCTGGGATTAGCAAGAGGTTCCTGCATTTATCAGGAAGTATTCTGGGGCCCTTTATCCTCAGTGAGCAGGGGAAATTCTGGCTGAAACTTGATCTCTGCTCAGCTGGGTTAGGGGTARCTTTTGTGCAAGAGCTGCCTCCCTTTGGCTCAATATGAAGCTCCAAGCACAATAACACACCCTCTGTGCCGTTAGTGATGAGGCTCTTTGTGCTCAGTGTGAACTTATTTTTCTGACAGCTGGCTATGAAATGTTTGTCCAAGGCAGTTACGCTACCTGGTGCAATGCAAACCACTAGAGCTTAGAAAGCTTCTTCATGGCCAGCTGCTGGTATCAGGTATATTAAGGTATATTAAGCCTTGCTACTATACCTTTTGAAGAAGCAGTATTGAACTGATGATCCCTGGGGCTAAACAATGAAGGGTGGAGGCAGGCAGAAGTTCTGAAAATGCCCATATCATTAAGAAAGAAGGAAAGAGAAAAATAAAGAAGAGAATCTCTTGGTCCTGACAGGTCATTTCTGTTCTTATACTCAGCAGCTTTAAGGAAGAACAGCAACAACTACATCAGCATTTTCCTCTCCTGCAGCAGTGCTGGTCTCAGACAAGAGGTATTAGGTACTTTGAAGCCAGATGTTCTATCAGTTGCCTTGCTTTTATTTCTTCCTTTTTCCAGTCTCCACTAACTCATTCCTATGTATTTGTTATTTAATCATGTTGTGTCTCTTACTTTCCCTTCTTGTACTAGACTCTCTCTCTATTCCTGCTTTTTTGTACACCTCCCTCCATTCTGCTTCCCAATTTCCGATAAATAAAAAATTCTTTTTATTTTTCTGTATTGTTCTTTTCAGCCTTAATCTCCCACAGAATCATTTTATCAGAGAACTGCTGAGAAACTGGGTATCAAATTGGTCCAGATCTCCTGGCATGTTCCTTTTGTAAGTTATGTTGCATCTTCTCAGGGAATAGATAGATGTACTCTGAAAGTAAATTCTTCATGTTTCATTTCTTTCTTAGCATAAGAACTTGCATCTAGGATACCAAATCGTTGAACTGACAGGGCAGAGTTGTAATTTCTTTAGCAGTCATTCATCAGTCTCTCTCCAGATAGTAACTGCCTCTCCTTTTACATGATTTATTCAATGTAATTACTGTTTTGGTTTGCACAGTCATATCTCAAAGCCCAGGAAAATCTGAGTTTCAGCAGTTTACAGAAAAGCACTTTAGATCAAGGGAATAACAGAAGGTCAGTAAATAGACTGAATAGACTATCACAGAGTTAATATCAATATAAGGTAAGGAGATTGACACAGACCACCTTTTGAGATAAAGGAGCAGGGAGAGAGAAGAAATTGACTTGTAGAATCCAAAGAAAGATTGTTTAGGATTAAGGCCTTTCCCCTGGAAACTTAGGTAGGAGGCAAGATATAAGTCTGGTTTATTTACAGAAAAAGGCAAAATCAGTTTACTATCCTGAGAACAAAATAGCTTGTCTTTCCTTACTTACACAACTCATGGTCAAATGGCAAGGCCTCATGGTAAGGCCACAAAAACCAATGCTCTCAGAGCCTCTCGGTGCCCTGCAGTCATCCAGAAGCCACACAAGGCAGCAGGTACACCTGGGAACACTCTGAAACTAGATATCCAATGTGAAGTAAGAGATAGGCTAACAGAGTCCCACAAGGAAATGACTCCCCAGAGGTCTAGAAATGTTAAGAAAAGTCTCTCTGGTCAGAATCCTTCAGTGAAGCTACTGTACTAATTGTGGCCCTAAGCCAATAGTATATGACCTTGCAGACAATGACCCCATCAAAGATCACAGCTCCTGTAGTCTGCCAGCTAATGCTTCAGTCTGAGGCTGAGGGCTGGCTGCTAAGGTATACAAAGAACTGACCAGGTGGAAAACAATATAGGGCAAACTTCCAAGGGAGAGCACTCAAATACTCCATGGGCCTGATAGGCTTGCCACTGGTTAGTAGGCCAGGAGCCCTTTCCAGCACTCTGGTTTTCAGCTTAACTCAAGAATTAACTTCTGGAGGAGCTAGCTTTGGATATGGTTCAAGCAAGAGAAAATTGCTGGTCCATCATGCTGACTCTCCTTGTAACTGTGGGCACAATCATCCAGAATAGCTACTAGAGAGCACCAGATGGTGATAAAGAGCGAGGCCGTGCTGAATTTTTTCTCAAGCACTCCTGGCAGGAGTTCACATCCCGAAGTGTGCTCCAACATCAGTGCTGAATGAGTAGTCACTTAGAGCAGACTTACAGAATACCACCAGGTAACATGATAATGCAGACGCAGTATGTTAGAGGCAAAATGTGCCAGAGCTGAGAGGAAGAGGCCAGGACTGTGTGCAACACGGAGTTTTTGTCAGTGCAGATTGAATAAAGTGAGTGTTTATTAGCCCATCAGGTTAGGGACTGTCTATCTATTAGTCCATCAGCTTGCACTGATTGTGGAAACATGGTTTTGACCTTGTCAGCTTTCTATCTTGCTCTTGAGCTGGAAAATCCCTCTACAGGATAGAATTTTTCCTCTAATATAGAATGCTTCACCATGC
Source organism: Rhea americana (assembly GCF_003343005.1). Taxonomy (NCBI): domain Eukaryota; kingdom Metazoa; phylum Chordata; class Aves; order Rheiformes; family Rheidae; genus Rhea; species Rhea americana. The sequence continues at coordinate 43,050 of NW_028187111.1, forward strand.
AGAGAGGCCATTAAAATTTTCTTTGATCATTCCACTGTTACCTCTAATGCTGCCAAAGCAAGTCTCATATCTAGTTGTCAGCATGACTG
>NW_028187111.1:43154-93107 GCF_003343005.1 Rhea americana
AAAAAAAAAAAAAAAAAAAAAAAAAAAAAAAAAGACAAAAAAGAAAAAAAAAAGTATGCCCTACTCGCTAGCCCAGAACCCACATAATGCCTGCCTAAGGAGCCTCTGACCATTCCTTAAATTAAAGAGGATTTATCCTGTTATGGAACTCCTGCTTGGACTCTGGGGGCCATTGCTAAGTAGTTACAGTACAGACTTAAATAGGTCAAAGATGCCATGTCAGCTTGGTCTTTGTCCTCCCACTAGGTTTCTAAGTTTCCATATTCATCTCAAGAACAGTCTTGCATTTGTATGAAGCTGCAGACTTTTCCTGCAGCTATTTTTTTCCTCTAGCTGTGAGCCACAGAATGCTTAATCAAGGACGTAAACTATTGCAGTTACAGACAGCAAGTCTTTCAACTATATAAATGCTGATCTTGTTGACTGTGAAACCAGAAGACAGCATCTCACTCTGAGTAGTCCATGTTAACTACTCATCTACTGGAAGAGAGCTACCCTCTTCCTTGTCTGTTTTAGGCACAGACAGGATCTCTTATCACTTATAAGGAGGAAACAACTGTACCATACATTTTTTACATGCACAAATCCCCTGATCTTTAAAGGATATTTAGAACTGACTGACAAAATCAACATATTAACATGCCTTTCAGGAGCTGTTCGCAGGACCGTAACTGGGTAGAAGCCAGCAAATGAGTTACAAAATAGAGTGATAGGCTCCACAAGGCACATTTCTGGTGCAAGAGGCTTCTTCTGCTTTTGTTAGTCTCCCATTCTTATAAGAGGCTACAGGAAACAATGAAGACAAAATGCATCAATAACTGCAGAGTTATCTGCAGCTATTGGTTCAAAGTAAACTTTGAAAGTTTACTTTCAAAATGCACCGATAACTGCAGAGTCTCAGAAATACTATACAGGCAAAAATTAGGGAACAAAGCTGTTCTGGATGAAGAAATTGCACAATTGAATAGCCATAACTTTGAAGCAGAACATACCCACTCTGACAGTCAGTGGTTATAGGGCTACAGTCCCTACAGTCCCCTTGATTTTCCAGCTAAGTTTTCACAGGAGCTGCACCAGGTTAGCCTCCATGACCGGGAAATATCCTTAGCATCTCTGAACAGACAGGCAAAAAACACCTCAACTAAGTGCCTGTGCCAATCTCATTGTCAAGCACAAACATGAATTCAGTTTTCATGTTTCTTTTCCACAGCTACTGGTAGTTTACTTGATTACATCATGTCAAAGTCATTATTTTTTTTTATGCAGGTAGGGAGCTGCAGTGCATGGTTCATAGAAGTACTGGAGTTTCTGTGCAATGAGTGTTAAGAGTGCAACACTCATCAATAAGGCTTGGATACATGGAGAGTTGATACACGCAGCTTTAGGATGAAACAATTTATTTACTTAAACTCCAATCAACACAGAAGAATCCAGTGGACACACAGAACATTGCAGAAGGGGAGCCAGGTACACAAAGCGGGTGTCCATGAGAGAGTTCTCCAAAGCACTAAGACATATGGCTATTTTAGTGCTGGAGATTCRTGCAAGCATGTGACTAGCTATAAGTACAAACCAGTCATACGGAGCTAGGCCTAGCAACAAACCCATAGGGTGTTTACATGACACATTAGTTTTTTTGCAAGGCTCAGTTGTTCTCTTCTTGATGGCATAAGTTGCATTATAGAATGTCACTGCACACTGAATTTGCCTTAATCGTTCTGACTGCTTTGCTAGCTCCTCTTCACCGATATCTTCAGGACTGACCCCTTTGTACTCCATCCCCCTGTCATTGGTCGCAGCATGCTAAGTGCTGCTTAGATACACCTTAAGGTGTGGATAACATGTCCACAAAGAGTAAATCGGTTTTCTGAGCATCACAAGGCTAACACTACACATACAACTTATTTACATTAACATTAGAACAAAAATAACAGCTAAAAAATTATGAGGACTTTTAGTTTCCCAGCCTCTGAAGAGATTGCTGAGCTATGACCATTGATCAGGTCAGTGTAAAAGCTTGGAGGTTTCTCAGATACAAAGTATTAAATTGGAGACATTCGCAGAGGTATCAGGTATGTAAGCACAGCACTCAGCTCCTGTAAGGGCAGAGCATTGCTTGGCCAAGACACAGTCAAGAGCTAGCTGGTTTTATAATACTATTGTCCTAACTGCTACCAGCTCAGTATTTATTTCTTTGGCTAGTTGTTTCAGCATACTGGATAATAGTCTAATTTCCTTAAAAGTTCAGGCTGTACCATATATTGGGAAAAAGACAGTAAAATATTGTTCTGTTTCAGTAATGTCATATCAATGTTGGAGATGGAAGGGGGAAGAATTATGAGGATGAAGCTCAGTAATGTGATACATTGCAGGATGGATACATCCTAAATAACTACTCCCTCCCCAGCTAGGTGGCAACCAAGAGTAGGTAGTGTGTCCACAGATAAAATATGTTCCATTCCAGGTAGTTAAGCCTCTCTTTGAACAGCCATCATTGTTCAGGCCATATCCTTCTCAATACCCATTGAGCTATAATAGAATTTTAGAAGTTCCATTCCTATATCCAGATACATTTAAAAATAACTGGTTTCCCCACAGGACTGACAGGGGTAAGGTAGAGTTATGACAGGAGATAACATAATTACAAAAGTTATGCTCAACAGGGATAGTACTGTTGTTGACATAAAACAGTCAGCTGCAATATGAAGCAGTTAATCACAACACTGTGTGGTTGGCCCCTCTTACATAACTGTCATGTCCAAAGTTATGGGTAATATTATACTGCTTCATGCATCATGTGGTATTGATACCCATAGAACTCCATTTGCTGCACTGATCCTCAGACCCCAAAGGCTGAGCTAGGARGGGCATCCTTCCTGGGGTATTTTTTGGATCAGGAACACACACCCAACAGTTGGAGACATTAAAAACAGTTGCAAAGGTCACAATGCATGGTCTAATCTTGCTGCTAATGCCAGGGCAGCACTCACAATAGTCTTGGGATTATCCTGTGGAAAGGAATATAAACAGGAACATCACTCCCTTCAGTTGGTACTAACACAGTAGCCCCCTGACCTTCAGTGATAAAATCCCCACCTGTTGGCATTTTCTTAGGCTTATGTACCTATACAGGCCTTCCTGTACTCCCATACCCTTTCTTGGAGGTGGTTATGTCAGATTCCAGGCCAGTTGTTGCAATGGGAATTAGAATTCACTCACAAATAAGCTGAGCAATTTGGCCCCCTTGTATGAAGCCACAGACGTGAGCCCATGATTAGAGAATGACCTGTATATTACTTTAACAGCCTGCATTCACCACCACACAGTGTACTGCCACTCCCTGTTCAGAAAGCTGGTCCTGGGATTCCAGTTGACCATAGCTCCCATTTGGCAGCACAACAGCTATTGCAGTATCCACTAAATGTTGGGAACTGAGTTGTAGAGTGGTGTTATCAAAAGGATAATAAAGTTTTAGCCCTACACTCAACACAGTTTCTCACAGAGGGCTGTGCATTCAGGTGGCACAAGTACACTCTGATTACTGAAGGCTTTACGGTGGTCTCTCCCTTAAACTGTGCAGAGTGGGACTCACACAGCTGCCAGTGGTTCCACATTTGTACTTCTGTATCTAAACTACCTCCCCATCTTTGCAGGCTCAGCTGGGATATAATTTCCTCAAATGATCCTTTAAAAGATCATTCATCTCTTTGATCAAACCAGTGGCCTGTGGGTGACAGATAATATGATAAATCCACTCAATCCCCTTCTCTCATGCCCAAGCGTTTATTATGTCTCCAGTGAAATGAGTGCATTGGTCGCTTTGAATCTGTTATATATCTCCATAGTGAAACATTAAACATTCCAGTCCCTTAATGCTGGTATACTGATTAACGACTTTTGTTGGATAAGTGAACCAGAGTTCGGAACAGGTATCAACAGCTCTTAGCACATAGGCCCACCTTCAGATCTTGGGCAATTGGCCTATGTAATCAATTTACCAAATTTCTCCAGGATATTGTTCATGTTTGATTCGTCCTCATGCATGGGGGCCTCACACTGGAGCAACGCCATGCCTGAAGGCCAATTGGCTTTAGCTGTTCTCTGGTCATCTTCTGTTGCAACTGAACGCCATTCTCGAACCCAGGATACTGCTTGTTCTGTGTCAGGATGGTTGGACTACTGATAGATCCACTCCAAAAGTGTTCTGACAGTTACTGTCTGACAAGTCACAAGAGCATCTACTTCTTGTTTGGCTAGAGCTTCAAGACTGGTAGTTGTGGTATGTGCATCCACATGTCACACTGCCACTGTTTGCTGTGAGCAATGCTGCCAAATTTATTCCAAAAGATCTTTTCTCTCAATGTTTTTCCATTGATATTCCACTGGTCCTGATGTCATACAGCCATCCACACTAACATTCCCTTATCCATAGCCCAGCTATCAGTATAAATATAGATTGTTCCTTTAATGCCTGTGAGGGCTAACGCAACTACTCGCAGCTCTGCCCATTGACTTGATTGCCCCTTGCCACTTTCATACATTAATTCTTCCAAGGCTGGATAGTACACTGTAAATGCCATGCTCATTTTCCATATTCATATGAAGCTGACTCATTCTGTAAACCAGGCTTTCTGTTGAAAGCCTTGAGTTCCAACTATGGTAGTGCCTCTATGCATGGTAACCCATTGGATTTGGGCTGCGAGGTTTCCCACATATGCTTGGTAAAGTGAAAAAAAAATCTACATCCCCTAATAGTGTGAGAGGCACTCAGATCTGCCATACCTGCTTTATGACACTGTTGCAAGTAATGCTTCCATTTCCAGAGTATGGTTTTGTGCACTACCTGTACAGTTACAGGGGTCGTCATCTTGAATTCAGCCTGCAATTGGTAATGGAGTGTGCACTGCTACAGTGACTGATYCAGTGATCCACTTGGTGTTCTGGAGTGCCCATACCACAGCCAGAAGCTGCTATTCCAAAGGGGTGTATTGAGAATTCCACTCCCCCAAAAGATTTGGATGAGAAGCCTACCATTTCTCAGTAATAGTTATGCTTCTGCCATAGGCCCCACAACATAACTCTGTCCACTGCAGTAACTTCCAATTTGAATGGAARGCCTTGCTAGACAAGGATCAGCCAACTATGTTCTTTAATTGTGTCCTTTGTCTATTGAAAAGTTCACTGATAAATGTTTATCCACTGCCAGGAGGCTTYCTTTTTCACTAGGGCATAGAGGAGCTTTAGAATGGCAGTGATATGCAGAAAGAAGGATCACCAATATCCCATCAGTCTGAAAGCTTTCTTTAGCACTTGGTGAAGGGAACTACATGATGATATATACCACCTTTTTAAGGAATTCTATGTTCAGCTCCTGATCAAAGTACCCCTATAAAAATTATTTCTTTGGCTGGTCCCTATACCTTCTGCTGGTTGGCAGCCCATTCTCTTTGTTCTAGTTGCTGTAGAAGTTGTTGTAATGCTTCTGTTGCAAGGATTTGTTACGAGCTGATGAGGAGAATATCATCTATGTAGTGGGCCACAATCATCCCTGCTGGTAAGGATACAGATGCCAAATGTGCCATGACGGCATGATGGCAAACATTTGGGCTATGCTTATAGCCTTGGGATAGCACCTGGAATATATACTATCTTTCCTTCCAGGTAAAAGCAAATTGATCTGGGGTCTCCTCCTCTATAGCAACAGGGAAGACTATATTTGCACCAAAATATTAAGGGGGCAAGGCCCATCAATATGGCTTGGATATGTGGAGAGTTGACACATGCAGCTTTGGGATGAAACAGAAATTATTTACTCATTTCTTACTGATGAAACAGAGTTTATTCACTCATTACTTACTGATTTCCAATCAGCATGGGAGAATCCAGCAAACATGCAGAGGGTTGCAGAGGGGGAGCTGGGCACACAAAGTGGGTGTCCATGGGAGAGTTCTCCAAGGTGCTAAGACATGTGGGCTATTTATAGTACTGAGGATTCATTTAAGCATATGACTGGTTGAAAGTACAGCCCATAGGGTGTTTACACGACACATTAGGTATTATGCAAGGCTCAGTTGTTCTCTTCTTGATAGCACAAATTCAGTTTTCATACACTGTGCTTTCTCTGACCATTCTGACCACCTTGCTAGCTCCTCCTCACCCATGTCTTCCAGATTGACCTCTTTGCAGGAGGGAATGAGTGAGCCTAAGGAAGGGCTTGTCTATACTCTATTTTTCTTAGCAGATCAACAACATTTTGAGACATAAAGGAAACAAGGAAGCTGAAGTATAAATTAAAGGCAAGATTACATCCTTGTTAGCCGTTCTTTCTGTCTGGCACCTTGGAACCTACTAAATAGCTGCAGAAGTGATCTAACTATTGTCTTTTCTCAAAACCTCATGGATAGACCTGGCAGAAGAAGGTCCGTAAGATTTCCTCTGAAAGTTACTGTATTTCTGGAATGACCTCCCCCTGCTCTTGGTTGCACAAGGACTAGATTATCATCTCAGTAACGTCAATGCAACCTGACAATGGCCCCAATCTATGCCTGTATTCTGGCAAATAATCATAGCCTTATGTCACAGCAAAGACTTGAGTTGGGTTTTCCTGCCTGGCTTTCTGCTTTTAAATACTCTCAAGAGCCTTTTTGCACCCATCCAGTGGCCATAAAGTAGGAGAGGAACATAAGCATGAGACTGTCAATACAAAAAAAGAGAATTTATCAATTTTTCCATGTCACACTTTAGATATCACTACTATTTTTTTTCTAAGGACAGAGGCAAAGTAGAATCTGCACAGCAAACATACATCTCACTCAGCATGACAACATAAAGCACCTCCCAGACAGGCAGCTTGAAGTTTCTCCCAATGACTGAATAGAGAGGATTGAGTCATAGAAAAAAAGTCTTCCTTAAAAACGAACTCACCTAATTTTCCATATTATAGCATCAGAGTGTGTCCCTGGGACCTTGATGTTAAACAGAGAGCACCCATTGCTCCAATATACACAGAAGCCTAGCATTAATTAATGACTAATGATAGTCAGCTGGAATTTCTGGAAAACCATGAAACATTAGAGACACRGTAGGCTGTTTTGAAATCCTTCCTCCACCAAGTTCAGTTGGCTGAAGGAGAAGAAAAACCTACCTGTACTGTTAAGTAAAGAAGGTTAGTGTTTTTCCCAGTTTTATTTTTTCATGGAATTTCTAAAACCATTTTTTTTGCCTAGTACTTTTATGCCTCTCCTTCTAGTAAGCAGCAGTCATGTGAAGCATTAACAGAAAGTGAGTGCAGGTTGATACTCACACCTGTATGTTTTGATTGCTTTGAGATGCTTGTATGTTAAGCAAAATGTTCTGTTGCCTAACGATACCACTTCTGTCCACTGAGGGACACTACTGTATTACAGAAGTTCAAAGTGGAGTTTTCTGACCCCAACAAACRTGGTTTTTGAAATGAAAGAGGCACTCATAGGTTCTGTGTTTTATGTGATGTTTATATCCACAGTGAATTATAAATCCGTGCTCTCTTGAAAGAGCTAGAGAAATGCTAGACCCTCCACATTATTCTCAATCTGATCAATAATATTCTGTTTTCTTTAGGGTCTCTGAACCCCTGTATCTAGATCTCATCGTAAGCAGGAAGTTATTGCCCAGTCTCAAACACCACCCGTTCTTAAACACCTCTCCTGGCTCTCCATTCCCTTCAGATACAATTCAAAAGTACTCTCACTTCTCCAAGATCTTTAATTTTTATTCTTATTTTTTTCACAAATCGTAGTCCTCCCTGCTTACATCCTGCACTCCTTTACTAAAAACTCAGAAAGATAAACTGAAAGAAAACTGAGACGATACAATAACACCTTCCCCAGCCACAGCAAATGGAGATTTTTTTTGTTGCTACCATTACTTCCAAGATGCTTACTCACCTCCCACAAAGGTGCTACATAATCCATAAGAGCTTTTGGTCTTCTCATGCTGTGGTTAAACTTGGATGATTTTTTTCCCCCAGTGTTTAGATTTGCTGAACAATTCATTTCAGTAATTTCTGGATATATTTTTAAGTTTAGTTCTAATTTTTTAAATAGTTTCAGATCTATTATCTTTCTTTTTCCAATTTTATTTTTGCTGGGAAGGGAATAGTTTCAGAGTCACCGACTGCAAGGGCAAAAGATAGTGAAAACTCATTCCCATTATGGGATACTTAGTATTAAAGAATTCATGCTCGGAAGACTGACCCCTAGCCACTTTAAACATGCATCAGTTTAGCTAATGCTTAAAGGGGCAGTCTTACCCGTCCCTACTCAATGTTCATATCCTCCCTCTTCCCACCTGTATTTCAGCTCTAGCAGCTTTGCAGTTCCTTAAAGTCTCCTACACCTGCTCCAAATTTTACCAAATGTTTTTGCTGAATTAGTTTTTGGCCAGATCAGTTCCCTGATGCGTATCTCAGCACAAACCTTGGCTGCCAGCATAGTTAAGATGATGAGGACATATGGCTTGGGGCAGAGAAAGGGGAAAGAAAAGTCCATTTTCACAGAAGCTTGTACTCTTGTGTGATTGAAATGTTTATAGAATCACATCCTTAGAAGTCGTTCCCACTTTGCCCTAAAGTGATTTTAAACTCTACATGAATATGTTGTCACCACCAGGCTCCTGAGCATGCCAGTCTGTGTTTGGGAGGTGAGATGAGTGAAGAGAGATGTTCTTAATATTTCCTTTTGAGATAATTTCATCTCTTACAAGTAATTAAATGTTCCCTATGGAAAAAAACAAGGACCAGGTACAAGCAAGTAGCCAAGCTACCACGSTACAGACTAGTTCTGCCCATGGCACATAGTTTTTCGTCCAGCAGCTTTATGTAACTAGCCATTCATTTCCTCCTCTCAGGAGTTCCTGAAATAAATAAACTAAATGGAGTGTTTCATGCTAAACAAAATGAATTGTTAAGTTTAATATTTCCCCTTTCCTTTTTCTCCCAGAAACAAAAGAAAAATTATTAATCCAATCCAAGCTGAATTTTTAATTCTCCCTTCATAGACATTTTTCAGCTAGGAGCTAAACTGGAACTACAGTAATTTATCTGATTCCTTACTGTAACCTTGAGCAGACTCAGCCCTGTACTGTGATACAGAGTGGTCCAAGCAGCTCTATCCAGCACTGGAACCAAAAAGAAACATAAAGTCAGTAGCCTTATGTTATCTTACAGAGCCTCTTCAAAGCCATCAACACAAARTCCCAGCTCAATTCTACAGTCATCTTCTCAAAAGTGTTTCACTTTGGATGCACCTTTTCCTCTCTACCCTCCTCCATGCAGTAAACTACTATCTATGTTTTCTACTGGGCTTCCAAGAAAATGTCGTGTGTTATGAAACCTTTCTAAAAGGGTCATTTACAAGTGGCAGTATAAATCCCAAAACATTCAGGAAAAGCAATTGTCCCTCACATCTACATAGCTGTTGGTCTATTTGCTCTGCTTGAGCATAAATATGCAACAAAGAAAAGGAGCTTTTTGAACCCTTAGGCAAATTTCTGAAGTCATCCTTCAGATTAGCAACAATCATCTAAATCTAAGCACAGATCTACTCTAAGTACAAAATACTTCCAATTTGTTCTTACTGAAGTGGCAAACATTGGCAAAATTGCAATTTATCTCACATCCCCTTCCTTCTGAGTTCACATCCCCTTCCTTCTGAGTCAAACAGACAATACTGACAAAAGCGCAGTATGCTTTGTCTGTTATTCTAGCAAGCTTTTGTAACTTCTGTTATTCAGAAATCCATCAGAAATTAGAAATCTCAAGCATTGTTCAAGTATCAGGAACACAACACACTTCCCAAAGAAAAAAATGTGGGACGTGCGTGGAATTTGGAATATGGATCAAAATGCATGTATAGGTAGAAAAGTCTAGTCTCAAGTGCTTGATGGAGTAGAGAGAAGCTTTGGCAGATAAAATCAAAGTTATAATTCTTGTTAAAGAGTGAGTGCCTGAAGAGCCTTTAAGGAGGAGACTGAGCAGTTTAAGCAGGAATAAATGGTGTTTGTAAGAGAGGGACCTTTACATTCATGCTTCCTTTGAATTTTAAGGCTTCAATAAAGGCATGCGCAATACAAATATACATCTTTCTGTCACTTACCCATAACTGTGGGACTCACGGGTTTTATTCTTTGCCCCTTTTCAACTGAAGAATCCCTGCAGTATCAGATGTCCCAGTAAGCTTTGAATTAATTCACTAGCTCGGGGCATTCAGCCAGCAGTTGGTATTGAACACACCCAGTTGGACTGCAGGTCTGCACAGAATTGACTAAATATACCCGAAGTGCCCAGTCCCAGCATGGAACTGGGTATTTTGTAAAACTAGGTGTAGATTCCCAGGCAGCTGCTTTCCTCCCACAGTTTCCTCAAATTCCTGAGCTAGAGCTTAAATGCCTGGGCTTCTGCAGTGATCAGTCTGTGTGATGCATACGACAAAATAGCTGGATTATATAGACAGACCAGCAAACTGATAGTTCGATAGAAAATAGTTAGATATAATAACATTTAGAGTGTAGGCTCCCCTGGACAGATACTGCTCTAGTTGTTTAATCATCCTGGAGAATGATRCACATACTTAACAATCGTGGTCATCAAAAATATAGGTGGGTGCATATTCAGCTAATAGATTGTTTTTTCCCTCTCTGGTTTAGATTTGTTTCGATTAAAGCTCAGGAAACTTAGTGCTCTAAGTAAAAGATGGCAGAGGAGGAACAAAGTGGAGAACAGTCTGTTCTGTAAGCAGAAACATGCTGCTTCTTTCAAGGAAGAGCTGAAACCCACAAGAAGCCTCTTTGAGCTTGCAGAAAATCTCATTAGCTGTGATAAAGATTAAAAAATAAACAAACAAATACAGGACTGGATGCTAATGACTACCAAGAGCCAGTGTAGAGGGACTGTGAAGCTGTAGGATCCGGTCTTTTACCTTGTCCTGTGCTGCTCCTTAGTCCTTGTACACTTTTGAGCTTCCCCAAATTCTATTCAATTATCTCTTATTAATTCTCCCTAAGTTTCTCTTCTTTCTACATTGGGCTTTTTTCATATGTTAGGAAGAAAATACACTCATACTTCATCAAATAAACCAGCAGAAAAAAAGAAGGCCATCATATATGATATGATATCCAGAAGGGTATAATAATAGGATTCTGATTTACACTTATTATACCTCATCTGTGGGCTTTTCGTTGTTTTTTTTTGTTTGTTTGTTTGTTTGTTTGTTTGTTTTTTAAGAAATCTGGGAAGGAATATGTGCTAGTTTAGATTTCTGGGGGAATAAATTTGCCCATGAAAAAATCTTCTTGAAGCAGAACTTACTCATTGAAAACAATTCTGCTTCAGAACGGATTGTCAAATATGTCCTCTCCTATATGAATAGTTAGTTCCCTTCTTACTCTTTCCTCTGACTGCTGTTTGCTATTCTCAGCTCCTCCCTCTCTTCCTTGCTTCTCTTTCTTTTCCCTGTGTGTTTTTCATGGTTCCACTGTGCATATCTTGTTTTCTGTGCCCCCGTCTCCCACTTCACTCTCTTTCTCTCACTYTCTCACCCTCCTTTTTTTTTCCCCCTTTGAAATTCTATTCCCCTTGTCTCAGTCCCACCCCTCCTCTTTTATCCTCCTCAGCTATTCTCTCATGGGTGGTTTTTTCTCTTTGGTTTGTGTGGTCTACCCTGCAAATTCCATGTCTTTTCTCTTCAAGACCCAACATGTTCTGCACAGAGAGGTTTATGAGATGGATTATGCTTTGCTGTTCCATGCATTGTTTTAAGAAGTACACCTTCTTTTGTTCTAGATACTATGAGATATCTGTACATGTGTCTGCATATTTGTGTCTCACTTTATTATGTGGAATTTTGTATCTATAAAATGAATGCCTGCCTATGTACGTTGGGGCACGTACTTGTCTATCTCAAACAACACTGAGTTGCATAAGCTGTACTGGTTTTGTCATACATAAGATTTTTGTTATTGACTTCCRGAGGGAAGTAGCATCTGATCTATCAATATATGCTAGTTTGGGATTTAAAGTTTTTGTTTCTTCTTTCTGTCATATCCGGACTGTGAATGTTTACATTTTGGAGAAGGTTTGGGGCTTTATGTTTGATTGTTTGCTGGTTTGTGTGGCAAGATGTGACAACGTGCCTAGCAGATGAAGATTTCAAAAAGTGGAAACATTTTAAAGCATGTAAATGTACTCACTGCAAAAACCTGCAGCAGCAGCAAAGAGAGAACATTTAAACACTGCCTTAAAGTTAATCCCCGTGCAGGATTCACCATTCTCTCTCCTTCCAGCCAATGAGATTTGAAGCCGTGGGTTTGGATGGTGCGTGCGTGTGTGTGTGTGTGTGTGTGTGTGTGTGTGTGCTTGTAGCCCAGGAATTTTGCCCAAACTTCCCCATTCAGAGCTATAGCTCTTTAATTCTTGGCTCTCATTCCACAAGGAGGAGGAGGTTTGGGGGGAACATTCCATTACTATGAAGGGGAGGCACTGTTTCTGCAGCTATCGAGTAAAGTAGCTAGTGATCCTTTTTCCTGCCCCCAGTTCTGTGGTAAAGCCTCACTTCTTTCTATGGGCCAGATGTTCTTCTTGGTAGTAAAAAGAAGAAAAAAAAGGAAAACATACTTGCAAAAATTTACTACTGAACTGTGTAAGGGACAGATGCTGAGAGGAGCTCAGTACCTGAAATACCTCCTCATTTTTTTTCAGAATCAGGCTGTGACAGGGGTAAGAGGAAAGAGGGCTGTAGTAATTGGTGTCTAGAAACCCCTACGGAGAGGATTAAGAAAGAAACTATGTTGTCTGGGAAGATGTAAGAGCTTATATTACACTGCATGTATACAGAATTACTAGAAAAGACTGGGTTGAATGGAAAATAGCCCTTACTTTTTGAACTCATAGATGTTACACCATTTACAGAAAGTACTTCTTTTAAAAGGAAGTTAATATGTTTTCCAGTGCAATGACATGGCTAATGTGCATTTGTGCACGTGCATATTTTACACTGAAAGGAATCATGGTTGCTTTGTATTGTGTGTGTTGTCAAGCTCATACTTCAAAGCAAAGGAAGCTACCTTAAGAGCAGAAGCTCAAAATTCCACTCTTTGTTATTAGAAAATTATCTGTTGAAATTGTAAGCCATTATTTTTTGCCATATTTCCCATTCAATCCTAATGGACACACTGTGCTTGTACTGTAGCTCAAGGCAGCTGCCATTTTCTATCATTTTTCCTTGACGTGTAATTTGCTGGTCAGAGGTGTAGGTAGACTCAGAAGGTAATGCATGCTTCTTCCTCTAGTGTTTCTCCAGATTTGGTACAGTGACATTTACAGATTGGGTGGGTGGACTCTTGTTTATGTACTTGCAGTAGCAGGAGACAGGAATAACCCAGAAAGATGCTTCCAGTCCTTCATGTCTCTATGTTAGAAGCTGGGGTACTCTTCTGGAATTTGCCCCTTCCTAACGATCCTCTGTGCTCACCCAGGCCATGGCTGGGAATTAAGGCAGAGTGGAGGTTTGTTGGTATCTACAAGCAAAGAAGCACCTTCCTCCCTGCCCCCTGCCACCCCATGATACTTTATCCTCAGGACTTCAGGGTGCAGCACAGGTAAATAAATGCATGCTAACTTTAGTCTAGGTTGCTGCAGAACAATAGCAGATGCCATACGGCAGCACAGATGTCAGCAATGCCACTAGGGACCCACCAAGGATCACAAGCCCACGTGGTTACTACCCCACTAGAGCACTGAAACTCCTTGTACGATCCCGGCAGCAGGTGAGTCAGCACGGGCATGCCTGCTACACCCTCGAGTGTCCATCGGAGTCCAAAACCGTGCCACAGAAGCACGGCGGCCCAGTGCGGGCCGGCGGCTGGAACACTGCGGCGAGGGCAGTCCCGTTCCCTCATGGGAAGACATTGGGGTGGGAACAGGCAGAGACATGAATCGACGGCGGAGCCTGCTAGGGGGAGAGAGCGTAGGACGGGGGCGGCTCGGCACCCGGCTCCGCCTCGCCAGCCGCCGCTGCCAGGGGAGGGGCGCCGGGGGCGGTGGGGGCCGGGTAGGGGGGTTACCCCAACACTAAAATGACCCCACCCCTAAATGCGGAGTCTCTCAGTCGCATAGGCTCCCCCTCTTGTCCTCGCGTGCTGCGCTAGCCTAGGCCTCCGCACAGGTCGTGGGGGGAGCCCGGTGAGCGGAGGAGGGGCCCGACAAGGGAGAGGAGCCCGAAGAAAGGGAGAGCGGCAGATTCTAGTGCTTGGAGGGGTGGAGAGGCAAGGCGAGGAGGAAAAAAAAAACGATCCTGAAGAAGGGACTGGAGAGAAGCTCAAGGATTAGGACTGTTCTAACGCCTCAGCCTCCGTGAAAGCCGTCGCTAAAGGATCGCGGGCGGGGAGCGGGAGCCGCGGCCCCGCAGCAGTGCCCAGCGCCCAGGGACAAAGCGGCAGCGAGCGCCAAGCGCGGGGGCCGGCGCGGAGCACCAGAGATGGTGTAGCTCACACGGCGAACACGGTCTTTGTCCAACTTTTCTGATGCTGGGGCGCAGCGTGGTACGGCTCTAGCGAGAAGGGTTCCTGGCAAAGCTGATTAACACCAGAAGGAGAAGGGAGCGCTGCTGGATCCCGGCAAAAGATATTGCGGCGGGCGAGGGCACTGTGAGCCGGGCCGAAGAGGTCTGAGAAGAGCCATCGCCCAGGATATCCTCGGGGCTCTGCCGCCCTAGAGGGGGAGAGAGAGAACAAACCAGGTACTACTTCTGAACAAAAATCAAACTCCTAACATTGTAGATATTCTGGGGGAGTTTTTTTTTTTTTTTTATTTTTTTTTTTTTTTGTTTGTTTGGTTGGTTGGTTGGTTTTTTTGTTCCTCTCCCCCTTACGAGTATCTATGCTGTTTAAAATCTGTGTTACCGGGGCTTGGAGCATCCAGGGAGATCCCCCCACCCACCCCCCAGCCCACCTCTCCTGTCATGCTGTGTATGAGCAATGAGAGAAGAGCTGTATGAAATTAGGTCATGGCTTGCTGCTCGTGGAAATTACTGTCAAAAGCAGACACTGTTCACGCATGCATGGTTCATTTGGTCTACTCCTTTGCTTTTTTCCATCTCTCCCTGACTCCTTCAAGAGCAATAGTTAAATGCTGCCTTTGCATTCCCTGACACGAGGAGGTAGGGGTAGATGTGTACTGTAGTGTATACTGTTCCCTGATCTTGGTGGAATAGTAACAGGAATACTTTGTGGCCCTTTCTATGGGCAGCATTGTTTAATGCTATGTGGGGGAGAAGATTTTGTGAGTGTTTGTGCCATAGAAGAAGTCATACTAACCTATTTTCAAGGAGGTGGTAAAAGTTACTACTACTAATGCTAAATAAATCTGTGAATGGCTAAATAAATCTGTGAATGTGGGAGGGATTGTTGTTGTGATAGGTAGTTTTAGCTTTGCCTTTCATGGATCCACTGAGGTAATTCACTTACTCTGAAGTCTTCCTTGCTAATACCACACTCATTTAGTTGGGGAGAAAAGTGAATTTCACCTGCTTCCTCTACAAGTTCTGGAAATAAAGAGAGCAAAGACGATGAAGGAAATCTCCCAAGGTCAATGAAGGATGATTCTCTAAATCATTTTTTGTTAGCAGTCATATAAAGTTATGCAGATTGATCAGGTAGGAAAGTGAGAGGTTAAATGGAAACAAATTCAAGAGAGTAGAAACTACCAGTCACCTTTGTTACAGAGATAGATTTGCTGCCTCAGCTAGGTTGAACAAGGAAGGCTCCCTTCCTTTTTGCTCTTACATTGATCTTTACCGGAAGCATGGAAACTGGACATGGATGCACCTGTGTTTAATCACAGCTGATCCACCTGCCTCTGAGCCACACTAAAACTAGTAGTTTGAAATCATTGCAGTGCTGAGGTTCCTTTAGGGGCAGGAAGAAAGGAGGTAGTCCACAATCTAATAATCCTTTTTGTCAGATGTTACCTCATATCTGTTGTGGAAAAAAAAAGTTTTTCTTTGAAGTTTCGTCTCTAAATTCAACCCCTTGTGCCACCTTAATTAATTTTGCAAGGCTTTTAGCAAGCCTCAGATAACTGCAGGTGRTTGCATGCTTTCCTCTACTGCCTTTTGCACATATGCTCTCTTAGCCAAGTTAGACATGTGCAGTTTTTAATTTTGTTATGTATTACACTTCCCCTCTGAACATTTTTTTCATGCTGTCTTCTGAATTTCCTCCTATTTGTTAACATCTTCTTTCACTAAGCTACACAGAATTGTAGATATGGCCATGTGTTTTGATACTAGGGAAGATTGTCGCTTTTTTTCTGCTGGGCGTTAGAGCTTGTAATTAAGCAGGATTGTGTCCTCTTTAAACTGAGCACTAAAATCCTGCGGAGAATGACTTGTGTTCTTGCTTTACTCTGAGGCTCTCAGCTCTTCCAAGCTGTTCTCTGTGGCGAGAACAGCTTGGGTTTATAGAGACTGTTTTTGGAGGGGAGTGGAGGGGGGATGGCTCCTCTAATTTTTTTTTTTTTTGCCCAGGGCTGCCTCTGTCCTCACCTTCTGCCTTTGACTTGCAGCTTGACATGCTTTTAGGGGAAAAGCAGCTGCTGGCCCCAAGGAGACAGCTGCTTATTCTTCAGCATGTCTTGCCCACACGGGCTGCTTGTATGTGTCTGACAAAGATACCTGTTTCCTCATTTTATTGAGGATCATCCTCTTTATGCCTGTAGAGCTTCGTTATGGACTTTCCACTTTTTGCCCACATGCAAATGTCTTCCCCTTCTTTGAAACACTGCATGTGCATAGAATCATGTAGAGATTCTTACGGTTTCTATCCCCTTACCTTGTGTGCCTCCATCAAGAGAGAGTCCCTCTTTGGCCAGCTTATGTTCCCTGCTACCTGCATTGTTAGGAGATGTATGCATGCTTTTCTTCTGGCCTTATGAATACTTCCCTCTACATRTCTACTCCCCCTAAAACATGCTCTTCCTTGTTATGCATACATTATTCCTCTGCAGCCCCTGTGGGGAAACTTCTCTTAAAGTCCTTGCAAATGAGTGCAAAAGTACTATTACTGCACAATTCGGGTTGCACAGCTTATTTTAATTTTTGCTTTCTGTGGCCATATTGAGTCCAATGTATATGTTTACTGCACACACAAACAATAGAAGATGCAAGGCATAGAAGCTGATACGTATGGCAAAGCTTGATCTTTGTAACATACTCTTGCCACAGAGACTAAAAAAGGACAATATTGTAGAGAAGTGTTTATTCAGAACTCTACAGATTGGATGCCCCCTCTCGTAAATATATTATGATTTTTTTTCAAAATGCTGAAAGAATATTTTCTATGAAGAGAAAAGCTGACTAAAGAGAAGCTTGAAAAGGAAATTGATCAGCCTGTCCCATCGATTTTGCCTTTATTTCCTCTTTTTCTTTAAAAACCCGCTTTAATATCATGTTATTGTTATACCTTGCTGTTAAAAAAATCTGTATTTTGTCAGGAAGCTTTATGTCATTTTAGAGCAATACAATTAAAAACTTACTTTTTCTAATGAGTGACTACAAATTCCACAGTTTTCCAGTTCTTGAAACCTTAACGTTAAGTTCTTGCTTGTTAAGTATTGGGGCAGATATCCCTCTTCTCTCTATTCGCTCTTTTTGGCAACTGCACAACCTCATGGGCTTCATTGGGTGTATGCAAGTATAACTTATCGGGATTTAGTAAGTAATTCTGTTGATGTTGTACAAGCAGGAAACTGTCTCTTGAGTGGTGCAAACTGCAATGGAAAGAGACCCCAAAAGAGGGAGGAAAAGATCCTTAACTACTTGTCAGCCACTATGCTCTGATACATGAAGAGCAAATATGCCATTTTATGTGGTCACTGTTACTGCATTTGTTTAGTATCAGAAGTTGTGTGTTTAACAAAGAAAAGTGAACCCATGCTTTCTTTTCAGAAGCATGAATTGCACTTTCAAGAAATAGTCCTCTGCTTCTGGGGATAGCATTTTATTTTAAGTACACTATTAATACATGTGTTAAAAAGGCAAATATATTTTGTAAAGATACTGATACAGTTTTATTTATTTTAGTGGAAAATGCTGTCTTGTTTCTAAAAAGTCAGCATGGAGCAGGCTCCTCCTATCAGGGAGGTGCTATCTGAGGACTGTTCTAGAGACTGATTTCAAATTTCTAGGCCTGCAGCAGCCCCTGTACATTCTGATGTACAGACTTGTCTCAGAGCTTGTCTCAGAGCTTGCTTGTCAAGGAAATTTCTGATCAAACAATTCATGCATACACACATACATGCATGCAGATGCATGAATACACAGGTAAAGAGAAGAATAAAGTGCTATCCTGGGAGCAAAGCAGATGCTGGGCAGACCAAGAACACACCACTGTGTAAAATGTAGCCTGCATATGAGGCATAGGTCCTTAAGTTCTTGATTTATGTTAGGATGGAAATTCTCACCTGCCCAGACCTGTATATGGAAACATACACCAGTTCATTTCCAGTCTTCTTGTTTTTTTTCCCTCCTCAAGCTCACCATGTAAATGAATCCTCTGCTGATTTGGCAGTTTCTAAGTGCAGTTTTTCTCTGTTACATGTCTCGGAAAAATACTTCATGTGTGTAAGTCATGTAATACATGCTATAAGCTATAGATTGAGGACTACTAAGTCTTTCTTACTTATTTCTGTTTTAACAAGATTTTGATTTTTCAAGGTGAAACATAGTATATTAATGTTCCTCCAAGTTATTTCAAAGTTTTCAAAGCTCCCTGAATGATTTGATCTTTCTCCCACTTACCAGAAACCACACACATGATACAAACCTATTTGGCCCATCTGACTACTCAGAGGCACTGGGTGGGTTACAGAACCCTGTGTGGGGACCCTTAGCATCAGGCTGACCACAGGTTCCCTCAGATTCTAAAAATATCCACAACTGGAAGTAGAGTTCCTTGGCAGAATGTCTTTTCTTCCAAACTGTCCTTTAGGAAAGGATAGAGTTTCACAAGAGAGGGAGTATTATCGCAAAGGTATTTCTGGACAGGTTTCAGTTTGGCAATCAAAGCTTTGGAATGTTTATTAAAATTAAACTTCTAAATGTTAAGTTTCACTCACTGCTAGAATGAATTTGATCTCGGTAAGCAGGATCAGAAATATTTTCTGAACCAGGGAAGCTGTTCTGAATTTCTCCTCCTTGGCTCTAAGCCAGGAAGAAGAATTGTTGCTAGAAGCACAGCCAGATTGTGCTACTTGCTTGCAGTTGTCTCCCAAATTGTCTCTTCCCATGCTAATGGCAGTACGCTTTCAGCAGCATTGGGAATGCAAACATGTACTTGCATTTTCACTTTTCAGCGAGTTTGCTAATCTTATTTGGAACATATGTTGTTCATAAAGGGGCCACAACATCTACAGTTATCACTGCCATCATTGTGGTGTCAGGAATGGAATAGTTCTACTGAGGCATATTCATTTAATAATTGATAGAGACAGGATTTCCCTGGTCTTCTCTTCCTTGAGTACCTCACTGAGCAGTCTTCTGTGTTAGAAATCAGTAAAGTTGCAGTAAGACATGCTAAGGATTTGAGAGACAGAAGAAATTGTGCTGACCTGTGTAAATACTAGCAATTAGAGGCTTGAAAGGGAGTTTTCCATAATTTGCATTTGTCTTTGGTGTTGTGTTCTGCAGGGACATAGAGGTGGAGTTAGATGTTGAAAAGTAATTATTTTGCTTTTGGTGTCTTAGTATAGCACCTTTTTGCTCAGGGCCCTAGGCTGTGAACCAGAAAGGCATCTGATGAAGTAATGTAATGAGAATGAAGTGCTCCTTGTTTCAATCAAA
This sequence comes from Rhea americana, assembly GCF_003343005.1. Taxonomy (NCBI): domain Eukaryota; kingdom Metazoa; phylum Chordata; class Aves; order Rheiformes; family Rheidae; genus Rhea; species Rhea americana. The sequence continues at coordinate 63,026 of NW_028187111.1, forward strand.
AGTCCTGCTAATGTTGGCTTGAAGAATCAGCTTGGCAATTGCATGTTTCTCATGGATAATTTTATCTATATTGAATTAGAAGAGGCTCTGGATGGTCTCAGAGAGAACTGCAGGTTTCTGCAACTCAGGAAATCAAGTCAGTGACTAGATATTATCCCTCGGAGAAAATGGCTTAAAAAACTGCTTCCTAAATAGATTTTTTTTTAAATTTTGACTCTTGAATTAATTACCCAAAAAGAGGAGGGGGTAAAGAAAATAAATTAGTCTTTGAGAACAGAGTAAAAAAAATGAAAACTGTTACTCCTTTAAAAGAAAGAATTAAACTAGAGCTATCTAGTTTAGTTTCCCATCTTTGGTAAAAATGGCACCTACTAGACGTCTCTAATTGAAAGGATCAGAAGGGAAGCACTGCTACACCTCTTGTGCTTCTCCTGTCTGACTTTGTGTGCCAGTCCATAACATGGTCCGCTCTAATAGTGTTAAAAACAGCTGTATGGACAGAAGCCTCAGGGGAAAGAGGGAACTTGGCCTAGAACCTCAGAAAGTTCTTTAAATGTTAGTTTTTAAGTGATTCTCTTTAAAAGGCTTTTCTTTCTATCCTAGATCATAGCAGGTTAGTCTAGTATTTCTGCTATTTTTTTTTATTCTCTTGCTTCTGAACTGTGGTATTGAAATCAGATAGTCCTTCTCTCTGTGTCACCAATGCAAAAGCACCTGGAATATTTGTATTTGACTGTGTGGGCTTCAGTGCCAGAAACAGTGATGAACTGGGACCTCAATGAAGAACACCAGAAGTGATTAGAAGACTTTAGGGAATTTATGACATGCTATTGAGAGCTACAGGTATAAGCTTAATGATGACTAAAAAAGGTGTTGCTCTAGAGTATCTGCTATTTATGGAATTCTAGGTAGTGTGGTTACAGTAATAGAACTGGCTCAAATTGCCCAAAGCAGATGATTTCACGTTCAGTATTGAGGAATGTTTTCTTCCAAAGAGGGTCTAAGAAGATTGTAGAAGGTAGCTGAGAGGAAGTGATGGAATCCCAGTTGCTTGTGTTATTTAAAAATATGACTAGAAAAGCTCTAAGGAATAAACAGAGAACAAATCCTGCAGTTGACTGGGGACTGTAAGCCAGATGTCATCTAAATAAAGATGCCCTTCCCCCTCTTTCAGTTCCTATTATTCCCAGCAAATAGAGGGAGGGACTACCATCCTGACAGCAGATCTTGGATATGCTTTGTAGCAATACAAGACTGGAAACTGGTGAGAGCAAGTGGTGTATGCCACTTGAAGTTAGATGTGCCTGTAACAACAGCAGTGAGTCCTAGCATTCACAGTGAAATATAAATGAGCCTTTGAGACAGAGAGGAGGCAGGATGAACTCTGAGACTTATAACTTATTGCATTCATCCCTGGCGCTAAAAATAGTATGAGCATACATCAGAAAGAGATGTTATAAGCCTGAAATACCTATTTTGACCTTAACCCACTTGGTCTTCCCTCTTCCTCTTAAGACTTGTTTTATTATTCTTCCTATTTGTGGCCAGCCCATAATGATCTCATTTTCTGTGGGTGGAGACAATGCACTGGAAATGCAGGATGGAAGAGGAGTAGAAGGGAAGGATATGAGAATGCACTTAACTGCTCTGCAGGCTTTGGCAGTAGCAAGTTCAAATTTTTGGTGAGGCTCACTAACCCATCTTCCCTCCACAGGGGATCCCTACGATGCTTCTCTCATCTGAGCTGAGAGAGGAATCCTCAAAGAATCATTTATTTTCTCACAGTTTTCCCAGAATATGTGAATGGTTTCACAGTCTCTGGCTCTATGTTCTTACTGTGCCCTGAGGGATTGCTACAGAGGAGTTAGCTCACTAGCTGGTTGTTGCTGCACAATGCCATACACCTCCTTCACACAGACTACAGTTAGTCCTGTGTGCAGTTCTATGGAGCATCTACATGCAGTGCAGGATTAAGTTGTAGTGCCTTAATGCCTAATGGGAACGTGAGGCTCTTACTAATGGTAGAATCATAGAATCATAGAATCAGTAAGGTTGGAAGGGACCTCCGAAGATCATCTAGTCCAACCTCCCTGCTCAAGCAGGGTCACCTAGGGCATGTTAGACAGGGCTACATCCAGGCAGGCCTTGAAGATCTCCAGAGAAGGAGACTCCACAACCTCTCTGGGCAACCTGTTCCAGTGCTCCGTCACTCTCACAGTGAAGAAATTCCCTCTCATGTTCAGGTGGAACTTGCTGTGCTTCAATTTCTGCCCATTGCCTCTTGTCCTGTCACATGGGACAACTGAAAAGAGTTTGTCCCTGTCCCCCTGACACCCTCTCTTCAGGTACTTATACACACTGATAAGATCCCCCCTCAGTCTTCTTTTCCCCAGGCTCAACAGGCACAGCTCTCACAGCCGTTCCTCATAGGGCAGATACTCCAGCCCTCTGATGATCCTCGTAGCCCTATGCTGCACTCTCTGCAGTAGCTCCATGGCTCTCTTGTACTGGGGAGCCCAGAACTGGACGGAGCACTTGAGATGAAGCCTCCCCAGGGCTGAGTAGAGGGGCAGGATCACCTCCCTTGACCTCCTGGCAACACTCCTCCTAATGCACCCCAGGAGACCATGGGTCTTCTTGGCCACAAGGGCACATTGCTGGCTCATGGTCAACTTGTCATCTGCCAGCACTCCCAGGTCCTTSTCTGCAGAGCTGCTCTCCAGAAGGTCAGCCCCCAGCTTGTACTGGTGCCTAGGGTTATTTCTCCCTATGTGCAGGACTCTGTATTTGCCCTAGTTGAACCTCAGGAGGTTCCTTTCCACCCAGCTCTCCCGCCTGTCCATGGTAGAGCAGACAGAATTTCCATCTTGGCAATCAGTGGTCGTGTAAGAATGCTAGCTGCATGACGGGACATTTTGTTGAGCCATTTTCTCCCTCTCTTGGAGCTTCCTAGTTTTGTACATGTATTTCCATATCAAACACATTAATTTATATGCTGCAGCTAAAGCTTGTATATTGTGTAGCCTTTTGGTGCAGTCAGCAAAATTTAAGGGAATCAGTGAGACTGATATATCAAGATCAGGGTAACAGCAAATTCAGTGAAGAGATTATGGTTCAGTGCATTCTGCCTTGCTGTTTTGCAAAGAAGCGTTCTGCTTACTTCTCTTAACATGAATCAAAATAGTAATGGTAAATAATGCTAATAATTGCATATTTTTAAAAATAAAACCAGCTTTTATCTGCAAGTGATTGCAGTCAGCACTTCAAGAACCAAGCCATATGATAGTAGAAAGACAAAGCTTGTTAAAATGCAAGAAGCAGTTGTAGTTAAATCTAACCCTTAAATCACAGAGTAGGTTTTATGAAAACCCAGAAGTGGTTCCTTGGAGCCAAAAAGGAGAGCTCTTTAAGTTTATAAAAACAGTAGTATTTTCTGTAGTCAGTTTTGAAATTTCAATTTCTCTCTTGGAATGAAAGGTAATTTCAAAATGCTGGAAGTCCGTATCTTTTAGCCAGCTTCAAGTGCTACCACTGTCTCCTAATGGACAACATACATTTGAATACTGTGCATATGAATAACATACACTTACTGCTTATGCTAGATATTCCTTCCTGTAAAATTTTTATAAAAGAGCAAATACACACATTTATAAATTTAAATAAATATATTTTACTACAGTTTGCTCTACAAAGAGAAGCTAATTTAACTTTCAGGAAAACATCTAGTTTCCCTTTCAGCATTCTAGCATGTTGTATGTAGCTGGAATCTTAAAGGATGTTCAAAATTAAGGCTTACAAAAATTTTAATCCTTACTAAAGTGCTTTGCAAACGTTTGTCCACAAAGAGCAGTTGAGTAAAGAAAGATATTATCATTTTTTTTTCTATTGTATTTTTAAGTGCCTGTGTATATATCTTGGTTCATACATTTCCAGATGTGCTGTGTGAGGCTATATTCTTAATTTATTATCATATTTTTAAAATAAAAGGAGAAATTGTGGAATTCATTAGTATGAAATATCTTCCCTTTTTAATATGAAATATCCTCCTTTTCAGGCTTGTAAGCTTTCACAATCCAAATCTTACCTTTTAAGCCCTCCTCCCTCTTGYGCCTGCTTAATCCTTCAAGTCCTTATTTTCTTTTCCCGCTTCTTGACGATGCTTTTAAGGCCATTCTGCATGTCTCTATTTGATTTGTCCATGCAGATTTGCAGATGATCTCCCAGATATCTATAGCAGACCTCAAGGTTATTTGTCTGATCTGTGCCATTTCTTGTCTTGCCATTATAAACACTGTGCTTGCCATTTTTATCATTTTCCATCCATCAGCAATCAGAGTTTGACAGATAATAAAACATTAATTTCAGGGACAAAAGAAGCAAAATCAGCCTCACTGGAATCATCAGAACTTGATTTCAGGGACTTGTACTATTTACGTCACACTCCTTTTTCTGAGTATTGTTTATGGAAAAGCTTTATTTTCCTTCCCCTTTTAATGCCAAGATAGTATACAATTTTTTCCTTAGTGTTTTCAAACTTGTTCATATGATTCAACTGGAGATGCTGTTACCAAAAAAATTCTGTTAAAAATGTCAGTGTTTGCTTGCACTTAGTTCTTGCCAGTTTTACAGGAAAGGAAATGTTGATTTTCAAAGAATTTTCACTAGTATAAAATTCAGCTTTCTTCACCTAAAGTTGATAATGTGACCTCCCTCAAGATAAGTCAGATCCCCTTAACATAAAGGTCTGTGCTGAGAATTTTGAAAATAAAACCTTTTGCACATTGCCTGAGACAGGTTTAATGCTGTGTCCAAAAGACTGTAAATTACCCATTTTCTTTTCTTTCTAGCCTCGAGACCCTCCTTCTGCCAATATGCTTTGACCTATGCAAAAGGTAAATAAGCCTTTAAGCTAAGAACATCATGTTTATTTCCACTTAGACAGAGTTRCATTTTAAGGACCTGTGCACTGTTGTATTGAGAGAAGTTTCCTGAGAAACACTAGGGTGAAGTTGATTGTTAGAGCCTAGTGAAGCCATAGCCAGTAGATACAGCTGTTATTCGCTCTTTCCATCAAAGAAGATAAAGGCAATGGACAGCTGCTGGTTCTTTTCCTCCCTTTTCTTTGGACAGCCTCCTTTATATACTGTGTGAAAATTAAAATGGAATAGTTTCTACATCTGTCCAATTCCTATTATATTTTAGGACAGTTTCTATCAGTCAAGTGATAGATAATGTGCACAGCAATTAATTTCTTCACATGTTTTGCTCCATAATGTGTTCAGAAGTGGGTTGGAGTTTTTTTTTGGTAGGTTTTAATGCTAAAAATTTCAGTGTGATTACCAGTATTTCTTTGAAAAATATGTGAGGAACTCATGAATCCTCATTAATAAAAAAAAAAGAAAGAAAAAAAAAAGAAAAACTACTACATAAAATGCTCTCAGGTAGGAAGAGATTTTATTTAGGAACTTCAAAATACATTTTTCTGTAATTAATAATGCATTTAGTTCAAATACCTAATAAACATGTGGAAGAAAGGATTTGCTTTTGAATCTTTATTTTTTAAAAAATATATATATTTGATGAATTTATTGCAAGAATACTGAGAAATCAATGTCCATCCTGTCAGGCATGGCAGAAACATTTTTGGAAGGCATTGAGAGTGTCTGAGGAAGCGTTGAAAGTGTCTGAGGAAACATAGGAAAGCAGTGAAGGAATATTAGTTAGGAGGATAAGCTGGGGTTACCATCCTAGCAGTGAGGCTTGGATGTGTGTTTGTCATGACAGAGAAGAGGGACTTAAAGGAATGTAGTGTGGTTAGCTAAGCACTAAAGTGGCCACTTTATGTGTAGGATGGATTAGAAGAAAACACAAAGACTGAGAATTGCCCCACACAGCTTTAGGCAGCTCCTATAGAGGCACCTCGAGAGGGAGTTTAACTGTCCAAAGTTCTCTTTTTTATTTAGTAGGCTGTAGAGATTGTTTAGAGCAATTACTCTGCTAATTTCGGCAGCCCCTTTGGATGCAATGGATCTGAGCCTCAAAGGCTTAATAAAACTTCATTAAAATATGTGGCCCTTTCCATTAAGGTCTGTGGGAGTTCTTCACTTGGATCCTACTAGGAAATTTATAGTCAGAGCATGGAGGAACAGCTTCTGGAGTGTGGATATTTCTATGGTAAACAAGAAAGTAAATCCCTTTTTTCAGAGAGTATTCACAACCAGCCTTTGGATTGTTGTTGTAAACTTTAAAGAATCCCAAAAGACATAGACACAATGATTTTCCTTTGCAAATATTCTGTAATGAACAAATGATCAAAGAAGCTAGAGGAAATTTATTATGAATTGCACTGTCAGGAAAGAATATCTTTAGTTACACTTTAGTAACTAGAGGTTTTCTCTCCATATTAAATTAATAAACTACATTAACTATAAAATTATTCACAAAGGTCTGTTGCAAATTTTACTCTCCTCAGAGATATTTTTCAAGTATTTTGAAGTCATTTAAAATAATCTTAAATAGTAACAGAGAACAAAGTATATATAGCAGCTGTTGAAATGAGTTATATATTAAGTGTTCCTCTGTGCCCAATGATGAATCTTGAAGAAAATCAGGTTAACTCCATAATATTAAAACATTGTTCTGTAGATTGTGTGTTGYTCTCCCCCTCTTTGTTTCCTTTTCAGCATAAAGAAAGATCGGAATAGCAGTTACTGTCATTATGGCCTACAAATGAAAGTGTAAGAGCTAGGCAGCATTGTATCTGCATTCAAAGTGTTGCACAGACATTGAATGACAATTTTTCACAGCTCTTGTGARATGGATAAATAAGATTTAGCCCAGTGAGGCAAGTGGTCTGGAACCACAAGGGCATTTCAGTGGTAAAAGAACAATTAATAGAAGAAGAGAACTGGAGAAAAAAATTAAAATGGCCTTGGATCTGATGCATGACATTAGCACAATCCTCTGTTTATCATCAACCAGATGAAATATTAGCTCCTATTGTTTTTACTCTATTCTGCCTAAATATGATGAATTGGTGTACAGCACAAATTAAYTGACATAATAGTTTATGGACTTTCCTAATAGTGTGCTCATTTATCTTTTTTAATGCTCTTCAGTGACAGATAATATTAGGCTGTTAAGAGTCACAGTGCAAAATGTGGAACAGAAGACAAGATTGCACCAGTAAAGTCTTTTAAAATATTTTCTGTACCTTGAAGAGTTTTTGAGATGCTTTCTTTTGCATCTAGATGCTTTGTGTGAGAAAGAACCATGACAAATATGAAGAAGATTGGTTGGATCTAGCATAACAGAGGGAAGCTGTAGTGACACTCAAAGATTTCTACTATGAACTAGACCTAGAGGGGTCATAGTCAGCAATGAAGGAAGAAGAAAAGTTTTTGGAAAAGTTCTTGGGATAGTTTAGAAGAATGGGAACAGTAAAGAGTTTGGCATTGTTAGGATTTCACCTTCTACTAGTAGATCAGTTTAAAATATATCAAAGTACTTCATTGCACAGGGTTAGTGATAGTTTGAAATAAGTTGCAATGAAATTGTACATAGAAGAGCATAAGCAAATTCAGAAACAGAGACTAGACAAATTCATTGCTCAAGCAACTCTAGTCCTTTGTTTGTGAGTGCTGGAGGAGTACTGAGTGAATTTACTGCAGAGTGGCCAGACTTGCAAGCTCTCTCCAGGTATCATCACTTTCTGCCACTGTTGGGCTCAGAAAAATATCTTAGATAAGTCGCTCTTCTGTGGAGAGCATTTCTTATGTGCTGAAATTAGTTTGCACAAGAGTATGAAAACAGTTGGCTTCATATCCCTAAAAACAATTAGTGTTCTTCTTTACTAGGCTGTCAGAAACTCTTTTTAAGAAGTGATGGTTTCTTCCTTGTGTTGCCAGCCCCATTCTTTCCATTCGCCTCTATGCCTCCTGGGAATGAGATACTTCGACCAATCCWGGAGTTAGGATTTCTACAAAGGAATGCAGGATGATAACCCCTTGGGAGCATCCTCTGCAGTGGATCAAGCTACTGTCAGCTTTTAGGGAATGGAATAGTAKAGCTGATCTTAGGTCTCCTATGGTGATAGCAGGCTATGAGACTGTCAGTTCTTCCTGCTGCCTCTGTTCTGCTCTGCTAATTTAATGGGGAAATACAGAACTCAAAGAAATGCATGCCATTGCTGAGGAGGAAGAACCTGTCAAGCCCTCGTCTCTTCTCTGAGAGGCTTGTGCAGTGCCCAAATACTCTTTGCTATTTTCTTCATCCTAAACGCATGCCTAAATTCCTCCCGCAGAACTCAGATAGGTGCATGATTCAGGTCAGTATTTAAAAGTTATTTGGCGTTGTCAGGCTTTGCAAGTGGTGTCTGTCAGAGGTGAATAGGAGCAGTGTGGATTGCTTTTGGACCTATGGCTACAGGTTTTCTGCAAACTGGATTAGAATGTATTTATGTTTTTATGTTTTTAACTGCTAAAACAAACCCAGGTTTTTGGATTAGCCACAATTTATTTAAGGGAGAAAATAGTTTTCTGGTCTAATCCAGACCAATAGTGTGTGCTGCCATGTGAAGCACAGTGCAACTTCACTGGGATACAGAACTCAGCAGGATAAACTGAACAGACATTTTAAGAGGGTTGTGCAGGTATGGATGGAAGGAGAACAGCTGATTTCCTAAGGGCCAGAAAAGATTTTGTGACTGTTTCTTGGTAATAGGGTTTTATAGTTTTATCTATCTTGATAGTAATTTCATTTCCTATTACCTAACAATTTCAAGACTTGGTCTGTGATCTAGCAGCTAGAGCATACATGGGTTCTGTTTCCTGCTCTGCCCCTGCTATGTTATATATCAACGAGAAAGTCACTGAACTGTGGATTGTTTTCAAATCTTACCTAAGTGAATAAAGCCCCGTTGACTGTAATGAGAATTTTCTTCACTTGATTTGGCCTCTGTTTCTGCATTTATTGGCTTCCAAAATGAATGTTTATAAGTACCTGCCTCTCTTTAGGATTTGTCTAGCCTGAAAATGGGCTTTTAGGCTCATAGTAGTAAAGATCAGCTGGGAGCAAAGATGCTGAATATTTACATCTATGTTTAGAATATTCATGTAGACATTACCCAGTCTAGGTTGAAGTRGTTTAAGTAGTAGGTCTTCTGCCCTTTTCCTGGAGGACACCATTCTATACTCTGATAGTTCTCACTGAAAGGAAGGGTTTTCTGATCATTCAGCCTGAATTTTTATCGTTTTCATAGTTTCATTCTGCAGTGTTTATTTCTTATATGGTGTTTACACTCTTAAACTGGAATGTAGTACCTGTATTACTTCCAATTCTTTCATTTAATCTTTCTTTTTCCTCGGTCATACTTGACTGATTTTATTTTTCTCTCTCATCGTAAATAATTTCACTGAATCGAAGTTTTTGCTTCTTTCTGATGTCCTTTTAGTTTATCATTTTCTGATGTTTGAGATGCTGTTGGTTCATTTGTACTTGGTGTTCTAGGTTTTCATTAGARGTAGTAGAGGAGAGACAACAAGGCCACTGCAGTGAAGCTCCTCATTTTAATTACAACTCTCTTATGTCAGCAGAGTTAAGTCATTTCTCCTCTATCTTGCCTGAGACATTTTTCTTTCTCATTAGCTACACTTGACTGGCATCCCTGAAGTGTTTATAGTGCTCTGCACAAAGATCACCTAAAGAAACAAAACATACTGTTTTTCACATAACCTACATACTACCATAATATTTCTCTAGTAGGCTGTTAACTGGTGGGCATAGAAATACCTTGCTTAGTAAAATTATTGTACTGGGTTGATTCAATTCAGTGCTGGATTAAGCTTCATGCTCCTCCAAGGACTGTGAAGCCAAGCTTTGATGTCAGGTTCTTAACAGTGGGGGTTTTGTTTGTTTTGTTTTGTTGTTGTTTTGTTTGCTGTTTGTTTTTTTGCTTAAGATAATAAATTTAGACTTGGTTTCTTTTCCTGCCTCTGATACAGACTGCCTTGAAAAATACTCATCTGTAATCTGCTTCCTCATTTGTAAGCCTATTTATTGAAATAATGTTGTCCAGCTTTGAGAATGTTGTAAGGCCAGATATTTGTGGTGCTGAATGCCTACATTTGAAATGCAGTTTTTTGTAGAATGAAGTAYGTCAGCAGTGCAGATATGTATTGCTATGAATGGCAAGAACTCTTCTGTCATGAATACTGCACTGAAGAGTCCTGAACAGACAAAGTACAATTATGAGAGACAGAGTTTGGAAAGCCTACGAGGGATTTGGAATGGAAACCTTCCAAGGGACTTTGCTGAAGCTTCAAAGGCTCAGGACTTAAGCCATTCAGTAAGAATACAGCTTATACTGTGAGACAGTTTAACATTGACTTGGGGAACCCCACTGCCTATGATACCATGGATGTTTCTGTATTTGCTGGCAGTGTGTAAAACAACTGGGACCGAGGGCCAATGTAAGGCATGTAGGATAGTGCTAGTATGATTCATACCGCATCTGTGCTGCTCTCTCTTTACCTGTAGCTTAGAAGTTGTAAATGATGGGGCAGCTGTATAAAAACAGCCAATTCTATATTACTGTGACCTGATTTCTGTTTCTATCTTCTGCCTTAACTAGCACTTTTGTGTGAAGACCTCTCTGCTTTGACTTGGGAAGGGATTGAAACACCCCAAGCAGCCTGTGAACAATTGAAGGGAGTGGGGTGTGTATTTTGGAGATGGTGGAATCCACAGATAACCTTCATGGATTCTAATGCTGCCATCAGTACAAGAAGAGTCGCGGGGATGGGTTGCCTGTGGATGGTCTGCTTCTTTCATCTAGTMACCTCACTGGAAGGTAAGAGCAAATTTTATATAATGTGTTAACTTTCCAAACATCTTCTGTAGAGAAAACGACTTATTCTCTAGTATACTTATCCTAGTCTACATGGGCTTTAGGAAATGACTGTTTAATGGTTGCTCGCTGTCTCATGAGATATGAAAGATACAGTATTGTTTCTAGGGAGACAAACAACCCCTTATATGAAGAACTTATTGCATTAATAAGCATTTATACTGGATATCTCAGAAGTGAGACAGTCTTGGAAAATAAATCTTTGCTTCTGACAATAAGGTGCTTCTTTATGCTTTGCATATATTTTGATACTTGTGTTCCTGTTTTTGTACCATGTTCGCTTTGTGAAACAGTCCCTGAAGGTTTATGCTGTTCTACACAGCTGTATCCAGTGGGCTGAAATCAGGAACTTTTGACTCTCCCGTTTGAACCACTTGTCCTGTATAAATTCCCATATGAAGGAATGCTTTGCATGAACCAGAAGAGGCAGTTTGTGCTGAGACAGTAGACGAGAGAAAGGAGAGAATAATGAAGACAAAGTAGAGAAAAGATGGACAGGAAAGAAGAGAGGCCAAGGAAAGGGGAGAAGGGAGAACAAGTGGTAGGATGGAGGGTGATGAGTGCAGGAGTAGTGAGAGGGGAGATACGGGAGAGCATCAGAGAACGGTAGACATATTGTAAACAACCCTTTTGTTAGTTCCAAGAGATATCCTTGAAGCCACATGTGYTTACTGAACTGCACTGCTTTGTGATGAATGCTCATCTCTCACACATGAAAGCTTTCAAAAAAAGGAGAGGAGGAAAGGGGAGAAACCAGAGGGGRTCAGAGAAGGAAAGATCTGGAGGGAGGGAAAGGAGAGCAGTAGGAGTGGGGAGATATGAAGAAAAAGAGGATAGAGATTGGGAATGAAAAATAACTTTTAATTAAGTAATTAATTTTCAGTAATTAAGAGGAAGGACTACTGTTAAAACATCCTTTATCTTAAATAGGAAGGGAATAGTGTGTGTGTGGTGGGRTATGGAGGGGAGTGTTGGAGAGAAGATGGTCAATGGAAAGATTTGTTATGTATTTATTATGTGTTTCCTCTGAAATATAATAAAAGCCCCAAGAAGGGAAAGGAAACAAGTCGCTGCACTGGGATCTGAGGCTGTGTCACTAGACCTTACTATTCAGGATTTATCATGGAGGAAGAGGTTTCTTGTGGAGTCTTTGGGCCCTAGGTTTCCTGGGTTCATGAAAATTGCTGAAAGTAAATACCAGTGTAACCCCTTCACTTAACAGAGGACAAGCAAGTGTTACGTATTTTTTTCTTTCTGCGTTTTAGTTCATGTCATTTCATTGGGATTGTAGCATGCAAGATTGTAATTGAAATTCTTAAATCTCTGCAGCTGTATTTATTGCAAAATTTTAAATGGTTTTACAAAATACTGCAAATGTTTTTATGCCTCAGTGTAACTGATGGAGACTCTGAGACAGAGAAAGGAGGAAAAATGTCCATGCTCTCCAACTACAAAATAACTCAATTCCTGTAGAAACTCACATTTTCAGAATTCATTGATCACTCCTTTAAGTTTGTAGTGATGAAAGAATTTAGAGAATGCTACATGATACAACTTCATAGATCATGTGCTTGAGTCACTTGAACTAGAGTGGGAAAGTGAAATTCTGCCTACAAATCAAAAGGTACAAGTGCTGGTGAGCCGCTGGTTTGGGTTGGGAGGTCAGATCCTTGCACTACGACAGTACTGCATGGTCCAAAAATAGCACTCCAAATCTAATTTGCATTTCAGARATACGCGTTTTTGCTGTGGTCAAGGCAAGGAAAGGCAAGGAAAAATTCTACATTAGAAGGAAAAGAAGTCTGATGATAATTTTGTGGAAAGCTTAGGTTTATTACAGACTTGCCTATAAGGGAGAAAATAGGCCARTGGCAGTTTTGTTGATTCATGATTCTGTACAATAGAGTCTTGAAACTTCAAATTTCAGATTTAAGTTGAAAAAAATATAAGGAATATCARGTTTGATCCTTGTTTTCTGGGAGGTTTCTTAGAAGCCTTAGGTTGTGCCTCTAATATAACTCTTACCTCTGAAGAGGTTTGACTCAATGGGAAAAGTCAGTCAGGATAATTTTGCTTGCAAGTGTTCCTGAGGCATTTGAATTTGATTTGAACAGGCTAAAYGTAAATCACTTTTTCTCTCAAATTGAATATTTCTTTTTATTATTTTCTAGTARTGAAAAAAGAACTAGATAAAATACTGATAAAACAAACCTTCATGTAAATGGTTAAAAAATGAAAGGAGGTATGGTGGGAGGGAATAGCCAAAATCTGCAAAGCATATTTATATGCATTATAAAGACAGAAAATATTTTCTATGCAGAATGCTTTTAAGGTGGGGTAAAGACAGTACCCTTTTACAAGACGTGCGAGACTCAGAAGTAAGGAAGTTCTCGTAGGCAATTTAAAATGAACTCTAGAATTTAGGGGGATTTTTTTATGCTTAAAAACAATCATCAGGCTCAACTGTTTTGATACAGATCCAGTGTYTGCACGCACTGATTTCACTAGGAATGAGCATGTTATACAAAATTTTCCAGGTACGATTTTTAGAATAGAGAAAAGCCTGCATGGGAAGAATGAAATAAAGCTGTTCTGGGAAACGGAACACATTTGTAACCTGGTTACTTTGGCTTTATAACAGGAAGCAATATCGCACAGCACTAAAACTGCATTGCCCAAGATTATGACTTTCTTCAAGTGTTTTTAAGGTTTTAATTTCGGGGAAGGGGCTATTATTTTTGAGCTACATGCTAGGTAAAAGGATACATTTTCTGTTTCCTGTTTTTGAAAAACACAGGAAATACCCTGCATGCCAGAATCTTTTCAACATGTTTGGGGAGCCCAGAGTAGAGTAATCTCCAGGAGCAGACAGGTGGAGATGCATGGGACAGGGCTGGATGGACAACTTGTTTGGAAGGGGAGGGAAGCCCAGGTTATCCCAGATGTCCAGCTCAGCAGCTAAACTTGATTTTTTTCCCCCCATAATAGTTTACTTGTTAGTTCTTGTGCTAGGACATCACTGTTTCTAGGTATATGTCATAGCTCAATAATGAAACTGTTCAAGAGCTGCAGGATAGCTTTCACTGTTTGGAGAGCAATAGATGGCTAGTCAGGATGCTACTAAAACTGTTTATATTCAAAGCTAATTAAAGCTTCAGAGAAAAGGAAGAGCTTCTCAGTTAAGTTTTACATTCTTATAGTATGCAATATCTGGGATTATATGCTTCAGTAAAACCCAGACAGACCCAAACTGACATTTTTACTGTTTATAAAGGAAAAAAAAGGCAAAAAAACTTAAGCTTTAAAAATCACATCATATGGTCATCAGAAGCAACCAGTTTGACAGTAATAGAATTACACAGAAGATAAGTTCTAGACTCAATAGTGAGTGTTTGCACAATGAAGCCCTTAAGCAGGGACAGAAAATATATGGTATCACTAGGAAAGTTGTATATAATCATTTATTTAGGTTATATATGCAAAGTTGAAACTAAATATTTAATATAAAAACTTATTATTTCCTGATTCTCCTGCCTTAATTCAGCATTTCCTGAAGGTTTTAAAAGAATTAATGCAGCATTTAAATCCTATCAGTTTCCTAAGAGTTTTAACACAAGAATAGGGAAGGCACAGAGGAAAATGGATAGTAATTCATGAAGCTTGAAAGCTCTGCTACATTGCAAATAACTGTTCCATTCCATATCCTCAATTAGTTGGCTGACATTACTGTCTTTGACAGATGGTATATAACTCCTGATTGGAGTGTGATAATTTCTCCGTGCTGATGACAACTTTGATATTCTGACAGTGTCAGCATTTTGCTCTGACATAGCAAGTAGTTAGAAATTATACCTCATGGAATGCACTAAATACATGTCCCATTGCCTCCAAATTGCTTTCTTGTTAATTGCATGTGAGTACAGAACTGATGCAGGAATGTTCATTACAGGAATGACTTAGCAATATTGTAAAGAAGATTCATCTTTTATTTTAAATTAGATTAATTTGTCTCATGTGAACTGGGTTTGTATATGTTCCCTTACATAAGGAGGCATATTTTATAACTTGGGCTTGTTTTGTCATGTTAGATCATAGCTGAACTATAAAAAGACATTTTTGTTACATAATTAAACAGCAATCTTTATATAGAGTATGAACAAGTGGAGATTTTGAACTATACACAGCTACTTTGGCTTGCTTTTTACTTGTTTAATTCATTCATTCTTGAAGAATAAAATACTTATTACAACTGCATATGTCACTAGCTATTGATATATTTATTTATTTCACCACACTACTGTTTAGTTTTGRGAGAATTCTAGTGTGTTTAGGGAGAATTCTAGTGTATTTAAGGCTTCCTAAAGGTTTCTCTGTATTCTGTCTCCAAGTGGTAGCCCACATTTATATAGTTTTATTTGGTGGGTTATGTGCTTGTCTCTATGCACTCAAAGGAGCACAGAGGACCAATGACAGGCATGGGAACCTGAATAATGGAGTTAAAGAAATGAGCACCCTGACCTGGATTCTCCCAAGTCTATCACAGGACAGTGGTTGGTCCCATTTTCTGGGGATGAAACTCATAAAGATGAGTCAATGAGAAATTCTCTCTGGAGCACCTTTCAGACTGAGGGGGGTTACTACCAAGAGGGTCACAGAATTTACTAAGGGATTCGAGGAAGAGCTTTTTCAGACTGTGCAAAACTTACTATGGATTGTTTAGGGGACAAACCATATGTGGGGAAAGGGAGAGATCAGGGTGGTTTGGGGAGGAACAAAGGTAGGAAAATAGGAGGATAAGAGGATAAAAGGGGCCGATAGCTTGTAACCAGGTTGCTGGTCAGTATGCTTGTCTRGCAATTCCTTGTGCCTGATCAGTGTAGTCTGTCCGGTATTATTAAACTTCATTTCTTAGCCATTTTCCAACCTTCTGGGTGAAGGTGCTCTGTGTTATGTGTGTGCATGGTAGTCTGAGTGCCAGGCACTGGAGTCAGACCACAAGTCATAGGGGCTTATGTGTCTGTGGTGCCAGCAACTGGGGAGACAAGAGTGGATGAAGATCAGGTGCCAGCAATGGGAGTTGGACCAAGGGATGCAGGGCCTGTGTGTCTGTAGTGCCAGCAACTGGAGCGAGTGAGAGTGCGTATGTCAGTGTGTGATTACTAGTGAGTATCAAGTCGGAGTAAGTTAGTGAGCAGGGTAAGTGGCTTGGGAAGCTAGGTAGAGACCAGAGGATCTATGAGCTGGCTATTGGAGGAACTAGGAGGTTCAAGCCAGCTAGTAAGGAAACTGACATCCTGGGGGTCAGCTGAGAGACCTGTTTATATGCAAGTGTCTGTTACTGAGGCAGTTGGAGGAGTCAGCCACTGAGGGTGCCAGGAAGTCAAGACCAGACTGTAAGGTCTAGAATTTGATTGAGAAATGCATTTGTATATGTGTATCTCTCTGCAACTGGAAGCAAAACAATTCAAGGTCCAGCTACTGGGCATACTGAGAGTCTAAGACCAGTTACTGGAGGGATCCACGTTGTATATAAATATATATGTATTTCCTACTAACAGACCTACATCCTGATCAGCCAGAGAGGAAAATGTGATGAGGCCGTTGATGTTCTTTGTGTTTGCATGACTGRTGAGTGTTTTTGTCCGTGCTGATCYGTGTGACTGTGGCTGACTGTTTATATATGTATTGTATATGTGTGTTTGTATGTGTGCCTGTTGCAAATACACACTCAGCCTCACTATTCGTTGGAGCTAGGGGTATGGAGCAGCAGCAGCCTTGCTTCTGTCAGGCTTCTGGATTCAGCAACCCCTAACAATATTATCACACAAGCTCAGAGAATGTTTTATCTAAGGGGGCAGGCTCAGTCTTCCCCCTTGTGCATGCACAAGGCATGGTTGTGCAAGGCAGCGTAGGCCCAGTAACATTTCAGTTATTTTAAGACCCTTTTCTAAGCCAGAGGGTTTTGCTGCTCAGGGCATTCAGCTGCATAGCAAAGCAAACTCTCTGAAAGTTACCGTTGACCCTTGTGCCCCTTGCAAAGACCCTGTCTTCCAATGTACATATATACTTGCAGATATTCAAAATTCAAATAGGCAAGGATTTGACCAACCAACTGTAATTTGACCTTGCTTTTAGGGGGTTGTTGGACCAGATGATCTCCAAGCCTCCCTTACAGTGATTTGGTGATTGTTATCAGCAATCTTCTAATCCCACAGATAAAGGAATTGTTTCTTTGTCTTCTCAGGATCAACTTTCTCCTCGGTGGCTGTAGTTTGCTTAGACCTGGGTTGTATGTTTCCCCCTTATACTGCTCCACTGAAATATGGGCTGATGCTGAGGACAAGTTTTCCTCAATCCAGAAAGCTGGTAGGCTATCTCTACCTTCATAGATGTTATCTCAAGATCAGTCATCCTTGGGCAAATTATCATCATTATTGTACCCAGGGAAACATCCTGCCTGTAACACAGGCACAAAAGTGTCTTGCTGAAAGTGTGGTGTATCCAAGATCTGAAAATTATTAACATGTCTGTCCTGGACAGCCTGGTCTTACAGTGGTAACTTTCAACTTTTCTCTAGCTGACATCATAGTACAGTGCAATCAAGAGACTGGTTCACGACATGACCACAGTGCGGTACCAACATAAGCCTTGAGCATTTTTTTATCCCTCTTTGGTTTGAAAGAACAGGTTCATTGTGAAATAAGAGTGTAGTCGTTTTGAATGTGCTTAAGATAGAGTGTAAATAATCTCTTTGACTCACTGCTGTATGAGATATTGTAGAAGAATTTAGGAAGCAAAATAGGGGAGAATCTCTCATCAACTATTTTTTTCTGGTGTGAACCAAAATAGCAGTCTTAAGAAAATGGAATCTCATTGTTCCAAAATGTAAGATTAAAACAAGAGTCAAGGAAGAATTTTCATCATTTCATCTATTTAAAGCCTCCAGATTGSTCAGATATCCTGACTACTCCTCAGCTTTAAGCCATGGTGAAATATTGCTTGGCTGATGCTCTGAGGTCACCTGGTAAGATGTTATCTCTAGGACAGTCCTAATCTTGAGTCTGATCTAATCTCCGTATCCTTGATTCTGAGCAAGACTGAAAGAGTATAGTCCATTTTTCTTCCAGGCTAGTAAATTCAGCTGTAAATTTCCAACATACCAAAGCTGTATCTGAGAAGCTAGTGGCAAAGTACTGACATGACAGAGTCCAGCCCCCTAGCCCTGACTGTGCAGTCCTAACAGCAGTGTGCGTGGGAGAATGCAAAGTTCCCCCGCTTCAGGGACAGCCTGGGGAAGGATCATGCCTCGAGAAGGTTCGTAAACCTTTCCCAGTCATTCATATCTCAGAGGAGCCATGTGAGCCAGGTTACCCTTGAGTAGGGTAGGGTAGCAGAGCTGCTCAGTATTCCTTGAGGTCTGCTAGGTAATTCTATAAAGGGGGTTGGTTAAGCAGTAAGCAGTAGATCTTTCTAGTTCTGGCAAGCCAGATATTTTACCCTTCTGTTGAAGCTGGGAACTGTGGCAGCTTGCTGCAACTGCTCCTCAGAAAAGCCTAAGAAATATATGATCTCCTGTAGGAATACACAAAACATCAGTTCTGGGACTTTGAGGAAGCCTGAGGCATAGATAAACRTGACTCCATCCCTGTTTTAGGATGAATCTGGCCTGTTCTTTATGTTGCTTAATGTAGATTGAATTCCAAGGAGTGCTGATCAGGACAGTGGAATCAGCAATCTAGTGATCTGAAAATAGCAACTACTAATGTAGAATATCTGCATAAAAGATGGGGCAATCACATCATCACATCCTTAAGAGAATTGCAAGAATTGTTGGTGGTTTTTCCTTTTCCCTTTCCTTTTGTACACAAAGCAACAGGATAGAAACAGGAAAATTGAAAGAAGCAAACAAAAGGAGATTGGTTTTCCAAAATTAAGGGGAAAAAAAAGTTTGRCATGTACAGTATATATCAGCACATGTAAACACCTAGGTCATTTTTTCCTGTGTCCTGCCTATAAACATACATATAAACACTTGCATACTTGCATACCAGTACCTTCTAGGGTGTTCTCAGAGCTGATGTTCCCTGTGGAGAATACTATGTGTATAGCTTGCTATGCCACAACCTGTTCTATATTGCAGTAGTCAGTCTGGTGCTTATCTCCAGTGGCAGATTCATTTACAAGGGAAATGCAGACTAGTTGTGGGAATAAGGTAGGCCTGTAAGGTTCTGTGTGTGCTTTACTCCTGAGCAGTATAATACAAAAGGCTATTTAATAATTAATTTCTGATAAAGCTGAGACTGGAACACAAATGTGCAGCCTAATGCTCAGCCCCAGAGTAAAGTGAATCCACTAGAGGATTAGCTGAGTCGTCATCCTAAAGTCCCACAGACATTTGGTTACAGAGCTAGAAACAAAGGTGTCCTGACCTTGTGTCCGYATTTATACTAGTAAATAAAATGGGCAAGTAAGGCCTTATGGGGAATGGCATAGCCTGGCACATACCATATAAGTTATCTTTCTGTCCCACTCTTTCCAAAAAGAGGGTGTCCTCACTTGTACTGCTCATTATGATAACTCTGGCCCATGGTGTGAATTTACCTACACACTACCTGCAAAATTGTTTGTCCTGACAAAATAATGCCAGCAACTTGCTAGCTATGGCATAGCATGATCATGTGCCAGTACCCAAGACCCTGTCTTGGCCCTGCTTAATCTACTACTATAGATGTAATCTGTCATACTTGATCTCAAAACATGAATGTATATTCTGGGTGTGTGGAAGCCCTCTACAAGAGAAGTGGGGTTTTTGTTTTGTTTTGTTTTGTTTTGTTTTCTCCAGAGAGTCCTGTGAGGGACAGATAAAATTTTACCATGACTTGGAAAAGCACAAAATGCTCTTTTTATTTAATTATTTTTAATGTAAACAGAAATACTTCTGGATACCACCGGAGAAACCTCAGAGATCGGCTGGACCACCCACCCTCCTGATGGGGTAAGCATTTTCCTTGTCCTCTTTTTGCCCTCACCTCTGGTGGGAAGACAAGTATGTAGCCAATTAAAAAGGAGAGACTGGAGCCAGTGAGGCATGGTTTATGTTTTCTGTGCATCTTAACAATCTGAACACTGTGCGTTGTGCAAAAACAGATTGTTAAGAGAGGAGGCTATTGTCTCCTCTTTACTCTCTTTCTTCCCCCTCTTCCTTCAGCAGTACTCATGAGATCTCCAGCRCTCCCATATACAGCCTAACTGTGGTACAGCTGGGTAGGAGGGACTTCTGCTGTAATGTTTTGTTCAGAGGATAGTTTCTCATTTCTATCTCATTTTTTTTTGTCTTGCCTCTGGAGATAGGAAGTATGGGAAGGAGGGGGGAAGATGTGAACTTCTGACATTAAGATCCTCAACACCATATGATAGATTTCCATGGAAACAGACCTCCTTATAGCCTTTAACAGCCCTTCCTTACAACATCATACTTTATTTTGTCTAAACTGCTGTACTGCATGTGCCAGCAGTGGGCTCAAGTCCTGTCATAGATGTGGAAAGGGAAGAAGAAGGCCTGTCCTGTATTTTTGGCACAGTCAAACACTCAATCCCTGTTTTTATTATTCTTCTTTTTTTCCTCCCATATGTCCATTATAGTGGGATGAGGTAAGTGTCCTGGATGACAAGAAGCGCCTGATCCGAACCTTTGAAGTCTGTAATGTGGCTGAACCAGGTCAGAATAACTGGTTGCGTACTCACTTCATTGAGCGGCATGGGGCGCACCGAGTACATGTCCGCCTCCGTTTCTCAGTGAGAGACTGTGCCAGCATGCGTACTGTGGCCTCTTCCTGCAAGGAGACTTTCACACTCTACTACCACCAGGCAGAGGCTGACATAGCCTCTCAGGACTTGCCAGAGTGGCACGAGGGCCCTTGGACCAAGGTGGATACTATTGCAGCTGATGAAAGCTTTTCCCAGGTGGACAGCACTGGGAAGGTGGTAAAGATGAATGTTAAAGTCCGTAGCTTTGGGCCACTCACCCAACGTGGCTTCTACCTGGCCTTCCAGGACTCAGGAGCCTGCATGTCCCTTGTGGCGGTTCAGGTCTTCTTCTACAAGTGCCCAGCTGTGGTGAAAGGATTTGCCTCCTTCCCTGAAACATTTGCTGGAGGGGAGAGGACCTCCCTGGTGGAGTCAGTAGGGACATGTGTAGCAAATGCTGAAGAGGAAAGTACAGCTGGGTCTTCAGGTATTCGGTTGCACTGCAATGGAGAAGGCGAGTGGATGGTGGCCATTGGACGATGCAYCTGCAAGGCTGGCCACCAGCCTGTTGATAATGAACGAGCCTGCCAAGGTGAGCGACTTTTTTGCCCCACTACTTAGGCAGCCCATTCCTTGTTGAATCTCTGTGTTAGTATTTGGTATTTGCCAAAAGGTGACAGATCTAGAAAGTTAAATCATTTCTCACAGAGAACACGTACTAACAGCCTCCTCTTCTCAAACCTAGTGCTGCAGACTGAAGATGGAGGGAACACTTCTTGATTTTAAGAACATGGTTAGAAACTGTATTCAGAGCTTAGCTGAAGCTGTGACAAGAGAAAGTCTTTTGAGCTTCGTCTGCAAAATGGGCAAAAGTTGTAACTAGCCAGTGGTAATGTGGTTCCACTTCTCCGCTAAGTTGCACCATCCTTAAAAGGGAGATGCCATAAGGTACAAGAGCTGAGCCTAGAACTAATATGCTCTAATGGCTTGGGTCCTTTGCTAGTACTGTTGGAACCACTGGTAACAAGAGAAAAGAAAAGCCTGATCATTGGTCAGGGAGCATGCCACAGGAATCTGTGAGACTGGGAGGGTAAGAAACAACCATGATAATGCTACTGCCATGAGACCTGTAAAATGCTTTCTGCCCTGGAGTGCACGGCATTTTGTATAAAATGGTCCTCGTGGAAGTAGAATCAGCTTTATATCACCCAGCATTGGTATTAGGCCAAAATCTGGCCAAACCTGAACAGCCAATCTAATGTCATGACTGTCTTTTTCAGGCTTTAGACAATTGATTAGAACAAACTGCTCTGTATGTTGCTTACAAAGATATAATTTTGGGTATAATGTACTTCTGGTGCTTCCTCAGTTTTGATAAGCATCTATGCTATCACAGGTATCTGTGCCATCATCAGGATCTCTTAGCAATGAAAAGATTGCTCCACTACAATTCAGGACTTTTTTTAAAAAAGAATAAATGTAATGTAAAACCTGGTTTCAAGTGCAGGAGCAATTCTAAAGTTAGCGTGTAGTACATTCAATTAAGACTATGCCTGGGATATTGAGAATTACAAACATTCTGGTTAACCCTCAGTGAAAAATTACAAGATATAGTTAATGGTTGTCTATATGTTACCTTAAATTCCTTTTTCATAAAGTGATTGAAGTCATGCAAAATAACATTATTAAAGCACAGTAGTCTGAAAGTCATGGAGTTCATTGTGCTGGAGGCTTACAAAGGGAATTAAATTTGGTAAGTGTTTTTCGTTTGTTTATGCTTTAAGAATTATTAAAATGTGTGTGCCTTTTTATCCTGCTCATTGTTTTAATTTAGAAATAGCTGGAATGGCAAGTTTCTTTTTTTTCTTTCTCTTACTAGAAGGCTTCTTGGCCAATTCAGGTCTTCTCTAGATCAGTATACATGGAGCTTAACTTCAGAGTTAGTCCAGAGAAGCAGTCTTAATTTATTTGAAACGTCCTTCAGATTTAGATCACCAATTTGCTTAGCCCTTTCCTGTCAACAGAAGTAGTTTTTCTGTGGGTATCCAGACTTGGTGCTGGATTTACTTCCTCAGTGATATGTGCCATTTATACTTGCCTTTTGTTGAATTTGCCATCTCATCTTATGCTGCCAGCTTCTTGCAAGGACTCTTCAATGGATGGTCAGTTTGGTATGTACGCCTCCCCAAATAATACTTCTTCTTTTGCATCAGAAATGTCCTACAATATCATGTGTTTCTAGAGGAACTTAGAGTAGCTAGAGGGACATGGAGTTGTACAGTGATGTTTCCACTCTAGTCGAACTGTGAAAAAAGTGGAGCAAGTCATTTGGAATATGGGCTTTAAATACTGCCTTGAAACTCCAAAGAGGAAAGGGGTAAAACAGTAGGAAACTACTGTCTGTGAAAGAAGGGATCAGTTCTACATGACTTTGAAAGACTTTTGATACTTATTTAGTGTAACTGTATTATAGTTTGCAGAAATCCTGCAAAGATGCAGCCTCAGCTGAAGCACTGTCAATCTTTGGAAAAAATCTAAGTGCAGGTGGTTGCAGTGATAGTGAGTAAAGATTYAGTCTGCAGTGAAACTAAACCTGCACTCATTATATGAAATTATTTTTTAGAATACTATTTAATGTATGGCATGGAATGGATGCATTTCTAGTAGCTAGAGGACTTATATGAATCACAGGACCAAAATCAAATTACTTGAGCAGAAAGATGATCCAAATAGCTCAATTTTCTTTTATTTAYATATACATATACATATATATATATATACAGAGAGAGAGAGATTACACAATTGGAAGGATCCATTAGAGGAAGTTTTTCAACTGTGGTGGTTAGTTATAAGGAAATTATGTGTAATTAGAAGGTACAAATTACAGCCTACAAGAGGCTTTTGTTTAGAATCATAGAATAATAGAATCAGTAAGGTTGGAAGGGACCTCCGRAGATCGTCTARTCCAACCCCCCTGCTCAARCACGGTCACCTAGGGCATGTTAGACAGAGTTGCACCTAGGCGGACTTTGAGTATCTCCAGAGAAGAAGACTCCATAACCTCTCTGGGCAACCTTTTCCAGTGCTTTCACACTCTCACAGTGAAGAAATTCCTCCTCACGTGCTGGTGGAACTTGCTGTCRTTCAGTTTTTGCCCATTGCCTCTTGTCCTGATGCATGGCACTACTGAAAAGAGTTTGTMCCCATCCCCTTGACACCCTCCCTTTAGGTTCCTATAGACATTGATAAGATCCCCCTCAGTCTTCTCTTCCCCAGCCTAAACAGGCACAGCTCTCACAGCAGTTCCTCATAGGGCAGATGCTCCTGCCCTCTGATCATCTTTGTAGCCCTACGCTGGACTGTCTGCAGTAGCTCCATGGCTCTCTTGGACTGGGGAGCCCAGAACTGGACGCAGGACTCGAGATGAGGCCTCCCCAGGGCTGAGTAGAGCGGCAGGATCACCTCGCTCCACCTCCTGGCAACACTCTTCCTAATGCACCCCAGGATACCGTTGGCCTTCTTGGCCACAAGRGCACATTGCTGGCTCATGGTCAACTTGTCATCCACCAGCACTCCCAGGTCCTTCTCTGCGGAGCTGCTCTCCAGAAGGTCAGCCCCCAGCTTGTACTGGTGCCTAGGGTTATTTCTCCCTACGCGCAGGACTCTGCACTTGCCCTGGTTGAACCTCAGGAGGTTCCTCTCCGCCCAGCTCTCCCGCCTGTCCAGGTCTCTCTGAACGGCAGCACAGCCCTCCGGTGTATCAGCCACTCCTCCCAGCTTGGTATCATCAGCAAACTTGCTGAGGAGGCACTCTGTCCCCTCGTCCAGGTCACTGATGAACAAGTTGAACAGGATGGGACCCAGTAGTGAGCCCTGGGGAACGCCACTAGCCACAGGCCTCCAACTAGACCCCACGCCACTGACGACAACCCTTGGGGCTCTGCCTTTCAGCCAGTTCTCAACCCACCTCACTGACCACTCATCTAGCCCACACTTCCTGAGCTTATCGAGGAGGATGTTCTGGGATCCGGTGTCAAAAGCCGTGCTGAAGTTAAGGGAGACAAAATCCACTGCTCTCCCCTCATCTACCCAGCCCGTCATTCCATCATAGAAGGCTATCATATTGATGAAGCACGATCTCCTCCCTTTCCTCCATATGCTTGGTGATGGCATGCGGAATGAGCTGTTCCATCACCTTTCCGGGGATGGAGGTGGGGCTGACTGGCCTATAGTTCCCTGAGTCCCTCTTTTTGCCCTTTTGGAAGACTGGAGTGACATTGGCTTTCTTCCAGTCCTCAGGCACCTCTCCAGTTCTCCATGACCTTTCAAAGATGATGGAGAGCAGCTTGGCAACAACATCTGCCAGCTCCCTCAGTACCCGTGGGTGCATCCCATCTGGGCCCATGGATTTGTGGATGTCTAGCCTGCCCAGAAGGTCTCTAATCCTATTCTCCTCAACCAAAGGAAAGTCATCCTTTCTCCAGACTTTCTCTGTTGTCTCCAGGCTCTGGGATTCTTGAGGGCTGCCCTTAGCAATAAAGACTGAAGCAAAGAAGGCATTCAGTAACTCTGCCTTCTCTGTATCCCTTGTCACCAGGACCCCCGCCCCATTCAGTAGTGGGCCGACATTTTCCCTAGTTCTCCTCTTGCTGCTGATGTATTTGAAGAAGCCCTTCCTATTGTCCTTGACATCCCTTGCAAGACTCAATTCCAAATGGGCCTTAGCCTTCCTCACAGCATCTCTACATACTCTGACTGCATTCCTATAATTCTCCCAATAGTCTGTCCCTTCTTCCACATTCTGTGTACTTTCTTCTTCTGTCTAAATTTGGCCAGGGGCTCCTTGCTCACCCACGCAGGTCTCCTGCCACCTTTGCTGGACTTCTTACTCATAGGGATGCACCACTCTTGAGCTTGGAGGAAGTGATGTTTGAATATTAGCCAGCTCTCATGGACCCCCTTTCCCTCTAGGGCCTTAACTCATGAGATTCCTCCAGGTAGGTCTCTGAAGAGCCCAAAGTTTGCTCTCCTGAAGTCCAGGGTTGCAATCTTGCTTGTTGTCTTGCTTCTTTCCTGCACAATCCTGAACTCCACCATCTGGTGGTCACTGCATCCAAGACTGCCCGCARCCTTCACATCTCTAACCAGTCCCTCTCTGTTGGTAAGGACAAGATCCAGCAGGACACCCTTCCTCATAGGCTGCTCCACCATTTGTGACAGGAAGTTATCATCAATGCTCTGCAGGAGCCTCCTGGACTGATTGTGCCTTGCTGTGTAGTCCCTCCAGCAGATGCCAAGGTGATTGAAGTCTTCCCATGAGCACCAGGGCCTGTGATCGTGAGGCTACTTCTAGCTGTCTGTAGAAGGCCTCATTGACTTTCTCTTCCTGGTCAGGTGGCCTGTAGTAGACACCCACAACAGTTAGCCTGCCCTTTGATCTTTACCCATAAGCTCTCGACTGCTTCCTCCTCCAMCCCTAGGCAGAGCTCGATGCATTCCAGTTGCTCTCTCACATAAAGAGCAACTCCACCACCTYGCCTTCCTGTCCTGTCTTTCCTAAAAAGCACATCTTTCACTTCAGAGTTCTGATCCTCCAAATATTTTTGGTGTTTCCATTTTATTTTTCATTATGTCCTTTTGRTAGACACATTAATTGTATTTTTCTTTGTTCACATAATTGAATTTTTCCTAGCAAAGCCTTTGGGTCTTGTTACTCTTTAATGCTTTCAAGAAAACATAACAGGAGAAAGTCGGATTAAGATTTTTATTTGTTTGATTTCAGTGCACTGTGTTTAGTATAGCAACTTCCTGGGGAAAAAAAAAAAAAAAAAAAAAAAAAGTACCTAAAATGAGATTCTTAAACTCATGTTATGGTACCTAAATATCCAATCATCATCTGGCATTTCTTTTGAAGCTGTGATATACTAAGCATTTCTGAACTCCAGCTTGTTTGTTTCAGTGCAGCAACAATTTAATCTACCATCAAATAGGTAATAATTGGTTTATTTTTTGGATGTTGTTCAGATGAAGCAAGCATTCCCCAAGCTAGAGATTGAYAGAATTTTAGATGGGACAAACTGCACCTGGAGATTGTGCCATTGCCTTGAGAATAGTCCATTCACCTTAATATTTTCTTAATATGCTTTATTTAGTAATTATTTCTGTATTTTAGGTTAAACATAGGTAAATGTGTAAAACCTTAGGACATTACAAATATAATATATTCTTACATCTTTCTTCAAGTAACCCTTTTAGGAGTAGTTTTCTGTTTTAAAGTTTTTGTCTTGGGCAATTTCAATGATCCCAAAATTATTACTCTCTAAAGAACTTGGTTCAGCTTTTTATCAGCTGAAACACAAGCAAATGTTGGGCGTTTTTATGTATAGTTGTTCTGCTCCTGAAATGGCGTGTTGGGGCACCTGTAGTTTATCTTAACTCCTTGTAGATTTGTTCATTAATGACTTCTCAAGCTAGACTTGAATTAATATGTTTAGTAAAATATGCATAACATTTATTAAATATTATTTTTCCAAAATAACAATGTAAAGAAAACAATTACCATGTGCAGTACTTGCTTTTATGTGTTTCAGAAAACTGATTTAAATATTAATGCGAGGTTTGCATTTTTTAAAGTTGCAGGATAAGTATCATGTTGCTATTAAGCTTGCATGGATCCTGCTGATGAGATGGAAATTTGATATATTTGTTGGTTTTAAAYTCTGAAAATAATAGGACACACTTGTAGGGAACTGGATTTTGTCCTTCTTACTGGTTGATACTCATGTCCTTTCTTCCTTACTTTCCTATACAGGCCAATAAATCACTTCCACAGCAGAATTAGAGAAATTCCCTAAGAAATCACGTGTTTATTTGCACCTGCTTTTACTGGTTTGCAGACTTTCCTATTACCACTAAACTTTGCTTTAGCTTGGTTTCTGACTGAATCCTGGATTTCATATAATTTTTACTACTCTGCTCTTTAAATATTTCAAGCACATTGGGCATCCTGGATGCCTCTTGTAACTAAGAAAAAAACCCTTCTCTTAAAAGTTTCATCCTTGAACTTTCTAAAAGACCAACTTACTTTACATGCCTGTATGGCATAATCCTATACAACTGAATTTAGTGGAATTTTTTCACTAATTTCAAGCTGTAATATCAGGCAATTACAGAGGAAAGAATGCTATCCCATGCAGTGAACATCTGAGAGAGAGAAAGAGGACAATAGTCATTCTTTTGATAGTAGATCATGTCCTTTGTTATCTTCTCAGTTTGTAGTGTTAAGGAAAAAAAGCTCAAATATACTGTAAAAACTTTGTATGCAATCTTCTACTTATGTACTTGACCTGCCTATTACTTATTGGTGTGGCCTGATTTACCTTTTATGTCTGTATCTGTTTCCACAAAAGATCTTTTCTTCCTGAGTTATCCTCTACACTACTGCAGTTAAGCTTTAACCAGTAGGCCCTCTGTGAAACAATTTGATCTAGCCTCCAAAAGCAATTTTTAACTTAGATCAGCACAAAACAGAAARCGTGTACTTTGTGTTGTTGCTGCTGTTCTTTACATGATGTGTCACTTATTAAGGACTTTTTGTCATAAAAGTAACATTATAAATAAAAAACAAGTAGACTATTTTTTACAAAACGTATTATAATTTGCATTTACTTTCAGTAAGTCATCATGATCCTTCATAAAGATGGGCTAGATTAAAGAAAAGAGCATCATCAGTTCTGTATTATCTTGATTAGTCATACAGAAATATATGGCATTTATCATATGATTTCCCATATGCATGGTTTGAGGTTTGTTTATTAATTGCTGGACAGCTACTGAATTAAGATAGAGAGTCTATAAAATATTAAATTTAATTCTGAGAGGCTTTTAGACTTTTAGATATTTATCATCCCCAAACAAGAAATAAGTCAATGTAGACCCACTAACTCATGTAAAGTGAATGTGTGTCCATCATTGTCCATCCTGTTCCATTATTTAGGATGTAGGAGGTCATACGACTATGATCTTCCTGTTTCTGAATCTTAGGATGAGAGAATATGAATGAGAGGATGTCTAGAGATGTCTAGAGAATAGATTCCATGTGGATTATGTTCACTCTGAATACAGGCTTGAATGTACTCACTTTCTATGGTTTATTTTTGCATTTACCTAACCATAAAAAAGTCCCCTGAGTTCTCTGAGGTTAACTATTCTTAAGGAAACTCCGTAGAGAAAATTTATAGACTATTTTCCTTTGATTTTGCTCTGTGAGACCGAGAACTATTTTTGTGTTTCAGGAAGAAAATAAATCAAAATCTCCTGCTCTGTCTGCCATCACAAGCAGTACATCTTGACATCAGTTTGCAAAGTCCTGGAACCTGCATGCCTATTTCTTTGAAAAACATCCATTTTGCCCAGTCCCTGTCTCTATTTATAGCTGTAAGAGATGTTTAGGAAAAAGCAAGAGCAAGACATGATACTCCCGTTGAGGACTCCCAGCTTCCAACCAGGATCTTCTGTCTTATTCCTGTGACCATTTAGTTTCCTTAACAGTCTTTGAGGGACTTTTTCAATAGCTTTCTGGAATTCCAGTCACACAACATCGACTAGATTACGCTTTTCCAGAATGCTTTTGACCCCTTCAAAGARCTCTACAGGTCTGCAAAGCACGATATGCCTTTACAAAAGCTTTTTACATTGACATTGTAATTATTTAGCTGTTCATTAATTCCTAACGAAATTTGATATGGACAGATGYGAAGTCCAGCATCTGGCAGGGACTCAGGCTGCGCCCTCCACTCTCCCAATACAGACTGGAAGCTCACTGCCTGGACAGTGGCTCTACCCAGGAATCCTGGCAGACAGTAAGCTAGATGTTAATCAGCATTACACCATGGCAGAAGGCTAACAGCATCATGGGCTGTATCAACAGAACCATAGCCCAGAGGTTGASGGAAATGCTTTTTCCCCCATCGCTTGGCCCTTTTCAGACCACATCTAGAATACTGTGTCTAGGCTTGGTGCCTCCAATGTGAAAAAAAAATGTTCGTAAACTTGCAAGAGCCAAGTAAAGGGTCACCAAGAAGGCTGGGAGCTGGAGCGTGTGATCTCTCTGGAGAGATCAAGGAGAGCTGACTTTAGCCTAGAGAAGACTTAGGCAGGATTTAAGAAGCAAGCTGTTTCCTGATGTGCAAAGCAGGGTAATGACAGACAATAAATCAAAATTGGTCATAAATTGAAACATTGAAGATTTCAAGTGGATATAAGAAAGAAAACTTCCTAAAGGGGAGAGTCAAGCATTGGAATAGGTGTCCAGAGACAGTGTGTAGTCTCTGTCCTTAGATGTTATTCTCTGTCCTTGGAGGTTTTCTAAAGCATCGTATGCCACATACATACACATGAGACAGCTCTGCATGAAGGTTTTCTTTCTTT
>NW_028187111.1:93112-153944 GCF_003343005.1 Rhea americana
TTTTTGCTTTTATGCTCCTCTGTCCTCATTTCTGAAGGTTGGCAAAGCTCATCAGCTGGAGTAATTAGCATATACATACTACCAGATGATATGGTTTACTTCAGTTCAAAACAATATTTTGCTGCACTGCAACAAAGATACTGGCTGCCAAACAGATGGAAAATGAGAATTAGCAGGTGAAGAAGAGTTCTGTTGTGTSTCTGACAGCAGTCAGTTCCACCTATTTCATTTGAAATATAGAGAAAATCTCATAGCTGAGTAACTGTTCTTTTCCAAACATCCTAACAGATATTCTGTGTTATAAGGATTTATGCATGAAATTAGGGCTTTATTAAAATCTCAAAAAAAAATCACTGGTGTAAATGAAAGCAGTACTCAAGGTATTATCTTTCTTATGCAAAGATACACCTTTATGATGGTAACTCCTTTTGTGCCAAGAAGTTCCAACAGGTCAACCTACAAAAGTCATCCACCTCATCTTCTCTATTTCATACATTAGACTATTGTAAAATTCCTTTATAATATTGGCCTCTGTGATTCTCACCACTTTTGCAAGTCTGTTCTGCCTTGTCCTTCATCTGATATGAAGTCTGCTTCGTATATTTCAGCTAGGACATGTAAATGAATTTCATACTATTGTGTTTCCTTTCAGAGATGGGTTAACTACCTCTGAGTGGTATATGCCAAAATAACAAATCCACCATTTTTAAAATGTTCCAAAAGGACTTTTAAACTTTTACTGTATTTGATTGTTAGCCTGCTCAACAGGCATTTTTGTTTTCTTGACTTCTGATTTTATTGAAATACTCATAATAATCTGAGTGCTGGGCTTCTTGCTGAGACAGGAATAATCATTTGTTGGGTTAAGAAATTCAGATGGCATTTTGTTTAGTCCTGCTCAAGTAAGACTGATTTAAAAAAAAGTGCATGCTAATCTACCCTTTGCAAATATGTTGGCTACCATTTCATTTTGTAATGATAACTCAGTATAGTCAAACTGCAGCTTCAATGCCTTTTTTGAAATTGGAAGAAATGGTAGGAGAATGCTGGAAATGATGAAATAATTTTAAGTATGCAGACCTGGGTTTTTCTGACTGCATATAGTAGCTTCAGCAGCACCTCTTTTATGTATTCTTTTAGGGGATATACAGAGACAAGTCACTGAAATCTTTATTAATGCTTGTTGCATTGGCATGGGAACGTTTTTGGAAAAATAACAGAAATGGCATCATCAATCCTGGTGGTTTCTCTAGCACATTTTGTAAGATGTAGACATGCACTATGTTTCACCGTAAAACAGCAGTATAGAAATGTTTAAAATTCAAGAGTTTCTCACCGTGAGTGGTACAGATTATTTTTCAAGGAAAGGGATGAAAACATGTTTCTTGGAACTTCTAAAAGTAAGGTTAAATAGCCCCTAAGCAAAGTACTGCAAAARATAGTCTTGCATTGCCTCTAGAGAAAGGAGTGGGATGATATAATGAAAGTTTCTTCTTTTGAACGTCTTTGGTTATGTTCGGACCACCAGAAACTATTAAGGAAAGTAGTATGTTACCAGATCATATTATTAAGTCTCACTGTTCTTTGTTATGATGCACCTAAATATTGTTCTTTTCAGTATGTGAGCATTATAAATTATATGCTTTTAATAAAGAATTGAATTCCCTTTTAACATTCAAGATTTGATGAGAAATTGTATGGAAAACTGGAAGATTTACTATTCCTAAAGCTAATTGTTTTCACTGGTAAAATATCTTAAATTCTGCTGAGGAATAGCAGGCAACTAGTGCAGCTCTCAGTTCATGAGTATTATGTATTCCTACTGTAATAGAATCACATTTTTATTCTAGCTATAACTCTTTAAATATTTGTGATGTTGTGCCTTTCCAGGCAACACACTTCTGTTGCAAAAAATTCCTTGAAACAACAAAATCATGAAAAATTATAGTATCATTTATTTCTGAAATCCCTTTTGCTTGACTGTTATTGGGAGAAAATAACAACTACACTAGATAATTGGGTATGAAAATGGGGAGAAGCAGCTAGGGCAGATATTGTGGACAACACAGCAAAAATAATTTATTGTGTGGATCCAGCCCAGGATCAGTGTGGAGTCCCACCACAATTTCAGCTAGACACAGGCTGACTTCTGCAACASCACTCATGATGCCACAAATTATGTGACTTCAAAGCCACATCATGTTTCTCAGCGGTCTAGAGTCTAGAAGGGCATAAAAGTTTGGTTTTATTCACACACAAATATTGCTAGCTGGATAACTAACCATGCAAAGTAGTCCTGAAAGAAATACAGCTACATTCATACTGTGCTGCTCCTGAGATAGCAAGCCCAGCCAGATCTAAGGTAGCTCTAGATGGCAGTAGCTTTTTCTGCCTCTGTTGCATGATTAATCCACAATCCAAATAAATTGCCAGTAATTAGTTTAGTATTTGCTACTRGCCTTAAACGCTCTTAAAACATAGAAATTAGGTTTAGCAAATAAATACAGAGTTTTTTAAAAATCCATTTTTTAGATTCATGGAGATTCCCCTTTTTGTTGTGTTCAAGGAAAGCTGATATTCCCTTGCAGCCCCATTTTTGCAGGAGCTGGACATAGGTAAGAATGGCAAATAATTTGTGGTTTGTAACTGAAATAATGAGAATCTACTAAACTACTAAACATACTCCATCAATTGCTTCCTGAATTTCCATGAGCAGTTTAGAACAGCCAACAGCAACCAAATAATGAACTCAAGTACTAGAAGGCATTTTTTCCTCCTTGTGTTTTTCATAAGCTCCTTTGGCTGTTGATCTCCATTCCTGATCTATTCTCCTGCTAAAAACATGTTGCTGTCCTGTCTGAATGAAGACACATTCAGTTAGGGTAGTTGGTGTTCTTTGTGTTATCTCAGTAGGGCATCCTTTTCAGGACTTCTCTGTGTACSTTCTCTCTTCCTAAGAACAGGAGGAGACAGTGATACGTAGTTGCTACATTGTTCTCTATGAAATACAGGGTAAAAGTCCTAGCCTGATGGCAGATCTCTACTGAAGATCCTACACAGAGCTGTTCTTAATAATATTAAGACTGAAGAGTGAACCAGGGATAGGAAGGAGAGACAAGTTCCTGTCTTTTTCTTCAGTAGAAGAGTGTGTGGGCGTTGCCTGCCCCCTCACCATATGGATGCCTGTGGAGTCCTTCCTGGACCAGCTGTTGCCTCTTTATCTAGTACAAAGAATCTAAGAAGAAGCATTTAGGGCAGATAGAAAGCCTTCTTCTTTCCTGCCCCTACCATGAGCTAACATATTCTTTCTTTCATTCGTTTCATAAGTCTGCCTTCTGCTTCTTCCTATATGGCCAACTTCCTCAGCTAAATTCAAGAGTGAAACAACATCCAAGAGAAGTAATGGTGGTACATGGTGGTATAGGGTACCCTGCAACTGTGAGAATTTTTCACACAAAGGGCCAGGAGTGAAAAGTTCTGTGTGATTAGGCACTCTAGGTAACTAGTTTACAAAATTCTGGACTGGTAAGCTATTCTCCCTAACTCTTTCACAAGCCATCTGGTTTCATTACATGAAAATTCCATGATTCCGTGCCCACAAACCATGCATAATATGTTTCTTGGGATGCACTGGCAACTGCTTATCACAGCCATTTAGCTAGAAATCATATGGGATTTAAGTTCTAAGTTACCAAACTTTTTGAAAATGGTACTTAAAATTCACAATTACTAAAGCTTTTTTAAAAATATTTCAACAATTAGAATGCAGGGGGGAAAAAAGGAAAGGAAAGGAAAGACTGATCAATAAAATACTAGCTGACATTCCCAAGGGAAGTAAGGTGAGCTCTTAGTTTGAAACTTCACTGAAATAAAACTGTTAAGTTAATCATATGGAATTTATCTTTTTCCCCTCAGGTCCCAAATAGAAATTAATTTCAATTCAATTCCATCAGCTGTGTTCAGTATCTTTCTCCTTAGGCCCAAAGCAGTATCCAGGATGTCCTTTACCTCATATCACTGAAAATGTGTTATTTCCTGTCACTGTACCACTGACTGCCATTTACTCTTCATCTATCTACCTGCTGTTTCTATACCTCAGAGTCTGACTTCTGCCTTCATCCAGCTGTGATATCTGAGGGAGAGATGATAGCACGAGTGTAGGAAAAACACAATGGATTGAACCGTGTTTATAAAGGGTGGAGAGGAGGCAGCTATTTAGCTTGTGGGGTTAATGGGGGAGGTGTTTGTTCCCTTGTTGGAGTACTATAGCCATTTCTCCTCTCTTCTTTCCCTAGACAGTTCTAGGAGTCCTGAGGGAGCAATATATCTGCCTGTTATCTGTAGCAGCTGTAATTAGTTCCTCTTTTTTTCAGATGTAGGGGTGTGTGAAGAAGTCAGCTGGAGAAGATTCTACAAAATCGCCTTTCACCTGTGGCCATACATGGTCCTTTCTGGTAGCAGTAGAGACACAGTTGTATTACTGGGAATTGCAGGAACTATTGACAGTGCATAATGAGTTTGAGAGCTYATTACGGAAGCCCTCAAACTTGCATGAGGGCTTCAATAATGCCCTCATTGCATGTTTGTTTTTGTATTGTGAAAAGATCTCCTTCTGCACCAGCCTGGTTAAAATTATTAGTATTTTTTAAGTATATGATATTAATTCAATGTTAAGATCTATGTCAGAAGATAAGCTTCAATAGCCTGTTAAATGTACGCATATACTATCAGTAAAAAAAATGCACAATAAGACCTTGCAAACTTTTATCACTTACAGGATGCTTCTATAAAATACATATACAATACAATAATCTTGTTTGGAAGGGACCTGTGGAAATCATGTGATCTAATCCCACACTTAAAACAGGGCCAGCTTGGATTAGATCACTCAAAGGACTTGTGTTAGTTCAGTTTTGGTTACTGCCAAGAAGGAAGGTCCCACAACTTCCTTGAGCACCTATTCCAGTATTTGACTGTTCTCATGATGATTTTTTTTTCCAAATATATGAATAAAATTTATCATATCACAGCTTATGTCCATTGCCTCATGTGCTACCACCATGTACCTCAAGAGGTAGTTGACTCTGTCTTTTTTATACTATCCCATTAGATATTAGATGTTAGCAGTAAGATTCCYCTATAACCTTCTGTTCTTAAAACTTAACAAACACTCTGCTCTTAGCCTTTATGCTTTGAGAAAAAATCTTTAATTTTAAGGTAACTCGCAGTTGGTAATAATACAGTTTTGTGCTAGATTGTGTGTGTGTGTGTGTGTATATATATATATGTGTGTATATAAATTTCTTGCTCCCTTTTGTCACCTTCTCTAGCTTTATTCTGTGCCCCGCCCCCCMCACACACACATTTGGTGCTTTTCAAGGAACTTGCTGCTTTTTCTAAACTCAGTGTTTGCTCTCTACTGCTGCTCCCTCCTTTTTCTGCCCAAATCTTTCTTCTGCTATTTTGCCACTTTTCTTCTCACATTTCCTGGTTCTCCTCCCAGTAAAACACTAGCTAGTAATTGCTCCATCTCTCCCTTTTTTACCTAAGAACCCTTTTCTCATCTGTGTCAGGAAATTCAAGCTGCCTATGTCCAACATCTAATTCCATGAATTTTATGTGATCTCCTACGAACAGTTCAGCAAGAAACAGTTCTTATTCATTTGATTTGATGCTCTACTCCTTTCTTGTTTTAAAAAAAGTCTTTTCTCCTTGTGTTTCGTTCATTTTCTGCTGTCTCTCCCCACTTGACCAGCTGTAGAAACTTTGAATCTCTAGACCAGCCTAGGGCTCTATCCTTTCACATGTCCTGCTTCTAACTATGGCTAGTCCCACTTCATTCAGAACAAGATGCAAGATATATGGCAACAGTAACTGTGGAGTAACATGCAGCAGTGGGCAATTACTCCTGTCACTGTAAATATATTTTTGGCTTGTTTTGTGGTGGGGGGGTGGAGGGAAAGTATATCTAAAATTTATTTAGACTTTTTTCTGATATGTTTTCTGCATACTAATTATGCCTTCTTGCATCATGAGATAAACATTTCTAGATCCATTTTATGCTATACTATTAGGCCCTTTCCTTCTGTAACTGCCAAACTATATCCCTCTTTCCAGTTCATAGAATCACAGAAAGGTTGGAAGGGACCTCTGGAGATCTTCTAGTCCAACTCCCCTGTTCAAGCAGGGTCACTTAGAGCATGTTGCCCAGTACTCTATCCAGAGGGTTTTTGAATATCTCCAAGGATCTCTTTTGAATATCTCCACAGCCTCTCTGGGCAAGTTGTTTCAGTAGATGAGGGGAGAGTAGTGTCTTCAGTAAGGCTTTTGACACTGTCTCCCATAACATCCTCATAGGCAAGCTCAGGAAGTGCAGAATAGATAAGCGGGTGGTGTGGTGGATTAAAAGCTGGCTGAATGGCAGAGCTCAGAGAGTGRTTATCAGTGACACAAAGTCTAGTTGGAAGCGTGTAGCAGCAGGGGGCAATATTGGCTCCAGTCTTGTTCAATTTATCAATGACCTGGAGTACACACCGTCAGCAAGTTTGCTGAGGACGTAAAACTAGGGGGAGTGGCTGATACACCAGAGGGCTGTGCTGCCATTCAGAGGGATTTCAACAGACTGGAGAAATGAGCAGGGGAGAACTTCATGAAGTTCAATAAAGAGAAGTGCAGTGTCCTGCACCTAGGGAGGGATAATCCCATGCACCAGTACAGTTTAGGGGCTGAACAGCTGGAAAGCAGCTCTGTGAAGAGGGACCTGGGGGTTCAGGTGGACTACATGTTGACCTTGAGTCAGCAATGTGTCCCTATGGCTAAGAAGGCCAATGATATCCTGATGTGCATTAGGAAGAGTGTTCCCAGCAAGTCCTCCCTGCCTATTCATCCCTGGGGAGGCCACATCTGGAGTGCTGTGTCCAGTTCTGGGCTCACCAATASAAGAGAGAAATGGAGCTACTGGAGCAAGTCCAGCATAGGGTTACTAAGATGATTAAGGGACTAGAGCATCTCTCATATGAGGAAAAGCTGAGATGGTTGGAACTCTTCACCCTGGAGAAGAGAAGACTGAAGAGGGATCTTATCAATGTATGTAAGTATCTGAAGGGAAGATGTAAAGAGGATGGGGCCAGATTCTTTCAGTGGTGCCCAGGACGAGAGGCGACAGGCATAAATACAGGAAGTTCCATGTAAAAGTGAGGAGAAACTTTATTGTGAGGGTGACTGGAAGAGTTGACCCAGGGAGACTGTGGAGTCTCCATCCTTGGAGATATTCATAAACTGCCTGGAAAGAGCCTTGGGCAACATGCAGTAGGTGACCCTTCTTGAGAGAGGAGTTGGACTAGATGGTCTCAATAATTCTGTGATCCTGCGAACACCCTTGAGGGACCCAAAACTGAATGTAGACACAGTCCTAAAAACAATGCTTCTCCACTTTATATTCCCATAACTGGAAGAGCTTAATTTCTTTCTTTTAATCCTATAAGCGCAACTGAAATGAGGAATTTTTCCAGATTAGTGAGTGTGAAATCTTTATCAAATCTAATAGRTCCCTCTGCTCTTTCTAGACCCCTTTCCACCAAATCTCCCAATGGGATTGTCCTTTATTCCTGTTCTGCCCTTCCTCATAATATAGTAACAGATGGAAGCAGATCAGTGATTTGAAGAGAGTGTTCTGATTAAAGCTGTTAAATCCCATCCAATAATCACCCTTCACTTCCCCTTACTCTGCTACCCAAACCTCTTGTGCTATTTTCAGTGATGAGAAGGTATCTGTGGGAAGCATGCATATGTGTGAAAGAGCTGGGCAGCCTTCCCTATGCATCTGGTTTTCTGGAGGACCAAGAACTTCTCAGATGTGCCATTTCTTCCCTTGCTCTCTATTTTTGCATATTGGTCTTCATTCTGCTTTTGCAATTTAGCTGCTGGACTGTTTTGCTTCCTGTACTCTAGTCAAAGCCCATCATCTTTCCCATGTGAGTCTGTTGCTTTAGAATTGATTACCAGCCAACAAACCTCCATATTTTAAAAGCAAAACGTGTATTTTCCCTAAGGAGGTATAGGAAGGAAATTTATCCCAGAGTTCTTGTCACTATCTCAGTCAAGCAGAGAGATATTTTATGCTCTTTTAATGCCCTGCTATGTCCCAGCTCACTTCCAAATCATATCTAAGCAAAAAAAGTCACAGTGTTACTTGTGTTCCATACTCTAAAATATCAATTCAGGGTACAAAAAACTCTATTTAAGTCTCTGTCTATCCTTCTTGGTCCTTCTCTGTTTGCTGTGTTGTGTTTTGCTCTCAGAAACTTTCCACTCTGCCCTTATTTTCTGGTTACGTTTTCCTTTCTGTCTCTTCCTCTGTCTTGACTTTCTTGCCTCTTATTCTGTCCCTTCTCCATTTTCTTCATCTCCCTATCACATTCACAGTCCATGATTGCAGGACTTTTCTGTGCTGTCTTTAATATTTGTCACTATTAAAATCCTTCAGAAAGCAATCCTCTGGCATGCTGAGTGGAAGTGAACGAATAGGCAAACACGAGCAATGTAGGGGATAGGGCTCAAGAGTGGAGCTGAGGAAAAGTGGGTTAGCATCTCTGAGATGAGCTGTGGCCAGCTGAGCCATAGTGGCACTTTGACATCCTGCTAAGATCCAAAAAAAAAAAAAAGAAGAAGAAGAAGAAGAAGAAGAAGAAAGAAGACCAAGACAAGCTGAGAGAAAAGCGCTTGCCTGGTACATACTCTGCCTTCTCCTTTCATACTAGCCTTGACTTAATGGGAAGTGGCAGCTTGCTCTGCCCCCTGAGGTACTAACGCTGCAACCCTTTGTCCTTGCATTCAATAWTGTGAATAAGTGAGCGCTAAATCTGTGCTTTCTTAGAAGGTACTGGTGCCTGGGGAATGATCAAATCATGCTATCCCCAGTGACAAGGCTTAACTGGTGCTAGTGTTCTGTGTGAAGTTGTTCTGCAAGTGTGCAGTGGTGGAGAAGCCGCTCCCATTAAAACTTTCTCTGGGATGGTCCCAAGATGTTGAGATTCACTAAAGGAATGCTAGTTCTGATGAGGAAGGTAGGCTCCCTCCAGCTTCAGGGTTCCTCATGACTGTCTCCAGGGAACACAGAGCAGAGGTTTTAGTGCCACAGTAAGTAAATGTGGTGCCATAATCTGTATTAAGAAGGAAAAGTAAGGCAAACAAAAACTAAAAATCTTGTTATGATGTAGAATAAGGGATCCTGCAGAAAGAAGTTGAGCTAGACTCTGTGTGTGTGTAACTGTAACTGCTGTACTGGAAGGAGATAGCTTTTAAATATTYAAATTGCTAGTAGATTTTTTTCTCATTTCCTTCAACTTAACCTTTGGTATCCTATTTATAGAGCGACTGGATTGAGGGAATGCCAAAAATGCTCTGCCTCATGGAAACAATTATTTTTGCAGTCTGTGGGCTAGTCATACAGTTCTGAGTGCAATGAGCTAGTAGACTTTTATGCAGTTTTGAAGAGGGATAGATGTGCTCATGCACATAACTAGCTCTCCGACTGGATGCAGAGACAGCATCTCTTCAGCAAGGGTCAGTGTTTAGGTGGAGGCAGAAGGTATGTGACAGCTGCTGCCCCTGCCCATGGACACTATTCTTTGGCTACATGGAAATCACTATATTGCTAAAGTCTCACTTTCATCATCAAAGTTGCTAAGTAGCTAGAAATTTTGCATCAACCTCTTTTTTCCTTCTTTTTATTTTTTTTAGGAAGGTGGGGAAGATGGCATGCCTGTGAATCATGTTTAATCTCTA
This sequence comes from Rhea americana, assembly GCF_003343005.1. Lineage (NCBI taxonomy): Eukaryota > Metazoa > Chordata > Aves > Rheiformes > Rheidae > Rhea > Rhea americana. The sequence continues at coordinate 102,899 of NW_028187111.1, forward strand.
CAAATGAATTTGCTTGTGCTATGCAGTGTAATTCAATTTTGATACTTTTCCTCTTGACTGTAGGAAGAAGACATTCAGGGGAAGGGGCAGAAGTGGGAATTTCAAGCCTGATCCTTTCTCTGTTTTTGCCAGCCCTTCTGGAATTACTAGCATGAGCTCACAGACTCATGTGGAACAGGGTAGTGATTAATTTATGTCACTAGGCAATAGAAAAATAATCATTTTGAAGAGATCTCTCTTCCTAAGTTGCTCTGCATTCCAGCTTCCACTTCTGTCTTATAGGCTGAACTAGACAGGTGTGTCTCTGTTCTACTGGTTTTATCTTTGTCTCCTTTGAACTCCTTTCTCAGGTACCTCCCTCCGAGAGGATCTGCTATTCCCTTTCTCATTTTGCTTCTGAAGTCTGAAATGCAGTGTAACGTAGCAGCAAGAGCTTTCCATTTCACTGTTCCTTGTACTTCCACAGCCAGATATATATGGTGGAATCTCTGKTGATGGGGCAGCCAGAATCACAAAGATCCAGATAGTTTCAATTGCCCGTGCCTAGGACAATTCCAAGTTCCAAGTGTGGCAGTCATGGATATATGGCACCATAGAGTCTGTGTTCAGCATCTTTCACAGAGGGCCACAGACTTCCTTCTGATTTAGCATTAAATAGCAAAAATACTGACTTAGGGCTTGACCAACTTAGCTCATACAAAGTGTATTTCCTTTCTCTTAAGATTTGATTTAATGTAGACACCACAAATAACAAATATTAATGTGATTTCTAATGTCTGTATGTATTTGCTTAATATATRAAGAATCTAAATCAACAAAAGGCAAAATAATGTGATTCCCCACTATCTGTGCTTTGCAAGATRTGAATTTGTTCTATGTGGCAAACAAAGCCTGTCTTAATAGGCAGCGTGCAGGCCTGGGTTTAGGAGGGCTCTCTGGGATACTTTCAGTACTTTTGCATTCACRCTGAAGATACTATGAATTTGAATGGTTTTGAGGTAAATAAGGAAAATCTGTCAAAAATATCTTTACTGTGAAGCATTTAGCTGTACTGGTAATAGCTTCTTTAGAAAGCATTCAAATGATTGATGGTATCACCTAAACAAATTTCWAGAGACTGATGGAGATTTTCATCTAGATTAAATGACACAGACTCTTTGTATTTTATTTTACCTGTACCTCCACATTCTGTCCTCAATGCTGTCTAAAAATATCTGAAGAGAGGATTATAGCTCCTTTTCAAGTAAGCGTGAGAATAGAATGAATTGTTGTTACTAATTACTCCCAAATTACTGTCTTAATCTTAGGGATCAGTCTGAGGTGGTTTTACTGTGAGGCCCTTTTCCTAATGGTTGTCTCCACTTTCACTTAAAATACCAAAAAAAGAGTGAACAAATAAAATACAAATATTATACACTTCTCCCTCCCAGTTTTTTGTTCCTCCTCTTTTCCTCCATTCCTTCTCTGACTTTTTGGTTGTGAAAGTAGCCTTCACTCTGAAGTGAATGTTACTGAGATAGTGGTCAACYAGAGCTAGGGCAGTTGGAAAAATAAAAACAAAAACTAAAAAAACACAGTTCTGAAAGGTGTTGACTGCCCATTTTGATTTTAAGTTGGTGTTATCTCTGAAACATTCCAGCACATGTCAGTGCAGATTTGTTGGCTATTGGACTSCTGACCAGAGTCTACAGAATAAGCATCTTAAGCCAGAGATCCACGTGATCTTCTGTGAAAGATGCTTGATGGTGTTCTGAATAAGTGGGGTATATAAAACACTGCATACTGTTATCTTTGTCTGCCCTCTTGATTGTTTCTTACACATCTTTGTAGCACCCATTTTTTTCTTTATATTGTGCAATAACTTAACATTTTAGATTTTTTTTATCAGAAAACAACTTAGCCATCATAGTCAATGTTTCTATGTGCTTGACTCAACAACTTACTTTGTATCACCTTGTAAAAGTGGTACAGCCAAGTGGAGACTTGGGTTCATTGTGTGAACCCCTCTTTCATCTCATTATTTGAGTCACTGAGGAGCAACATGGTACCCAAAATGGCAGAAATTCCACCTCTCCTCCCAAAAGGCAAGGAACATGCCAGGATAGATACATATTAGTGACATTGTGTTTGATGGTGAAAAGAGGCTGCCTTGTCATTTTGTTTTTCAACTTTACTCATCTGCAGTGGGATTCCAGCTGCTTATAGGTCAGCCTGTGTGGCTGCTTCACACTCTTCTTATGGGCTAAAGCATTTCCCTGCTTTTTGTTTTAGAAAGCTACTGCATGACTAAGAACTTTCAAGGACAAAATGTCACCTACTAATTACATTTTAAAATTCAGCTTTATTCAGAATTGATGGCTGTTTGTAACTTATTGAATTCCACAGAAGTCAAGTTAATCATCACTATAAAGAATGTAATTAATCTTATGGACCCAAAGTGTCAAGGGCTATCACTACTATATATAAGCATTGAGAATTTCATAATTACAGTAGGAATGGAACCTTTATCCTAAAGCTCCACATGTCCAGATTCTTGTTCTTCAAACTTCTTAGTTTTCATGGGACAGGAAAGACACATGAGCACAAGAGAGACCACCAGGGAAAAGTAGGGCAATTATCCAGTCATGAGAAGTTCATTAGACTGTAGCATTATATTCTTTTGTAGATTTCATTCAAGCTTTCTCTCTAGTCAGTTTGCAGAGAGCAAAGTATAGGACAAGGGAGTACTGAGATCTAGAGACACTACAGGTTCTTTTGAATTAAGTCTAGCATTTTTCTCTCAAAAGCAATCAGATCACAAAATCACTTCAAAACAGTCAGTTTCAGAAAAGTTCAATCTTAAAAGTTGTTAAAGATTTTTTTTTATCTGCTTATATTTAAAGGCTTTCTTGTAAGCCTGCTACTTTAATAGGTACAAATGGTCTTCTTATTCAAACATTTGAATAATACATTTGTTTTCATGTTGGTGTTGTTCTTCAGCTTAAATAACAGATTCCTCATTCTCTAAATTTACATTTCCAGGATTGCATTCAGGAACAGTTGCTGCCTCAGGGACTAGGAGAGGGGACAGATAGCTAGAAACCACATAACTGTGGTTGCTTGAAGAGCATGCCACACTATGCAGTGACAGAAGAAGCAGTAGTAACCTGTTTTTGCCTGTATGAAACAGCTATTAATATCTGATGGTAGGCACAATGCACRGGTGCAGAAATTAGATTTAGTCAGGCAAATCCAAAAGAATGATTTTACGTATTTGATCTYTAGTATTTGTTATGTAAGCACCTTTTCCAAAGTGTTATCTCTGTAYTATTGTACAGCATCTGTGATATGAGCAGATACCAGTGTTCTCCGTTAGCAGACACCATGTCCCCAGACATAAATCTGTATTCTTGCTGCATTGGTTGGTTGATTTGTTTCTGTTAGCAGTTGTTGAATGCTTCTGGTCATTTGGAGTGGTTGTCCACAGCACTAATGAAATCTTGCATGACCTTTTAAGCTGTACACGTGCTCTGCCTCAGAAAAAATGTCTTTCTTCACTGAGACAGTGGTGCTATTGGTGTATTCATTCCACTATATATAATCTACAACATTGTGTATTTGCTTAATACTTCTGCATGACCCTCAACAGTGTGTCATCCCAGCAGACCTCATCACTGCATTMCCAAGCTTCACAGCAGGTCATGAGAAGTCTTCAAAGTAAACAATTACGTTTATTTTTAAATAAGTGTTGTTTAATAAATAGCAAACAAACAAAAAAAAAAAACCCACCCTTCTTCATTCACACCTTTGCCCAGCTTTCCATGTGATTTGCAGGCTAGGGCTGAATCTACTTGAATTCTCTCAATAGTACCTTTGTAGGCCAACATGTTTTTACACCATGGGGAAAAGGTCTGTTTCTTCTAAAAAATTCTGTTTAGCATGACACAAACTGCATGCATTATGATCATCTGCTCATTTGTGTGTTTTCATTACTGTGGCTAGCAGCAAGGTCATTGACCAACTTGATGTCAGGCTGTAGGATTGAATGAAGAAGCAAAACCATTCCCCAGAGTCTACCTTGGTAAGTGGAAGTTAAGTGTCCCTACCATGTCCACAGTATACATCAAAAAAATACAGGATGGGCTTTGAAATCAGACCTTTCCCCAGTCCCGTTTAGATAGCATAGCAAATTTCTTGAGGAGCAAGTTTTCAGTCTRTTAGTCAGTACTAAATTTGTAAACAAGGAAATAATGTGTAGGTTTGGGAGAGGTGGACTGACTTACCTTTGAATGTGATATGGTGTTASTAAGACTGTGGAGTTTTAGTGTCTGCAATTCGAAATTCTTCATTTTTAAGAGGCTTCTATATATTATAATCCCATATCTGGGAAGTTTCCAGACCTARGGGGAAACAAGAGGACTGCTGAATGCTGCCTCTTCATTTTTTTCATTTTGATGCAAAATCTGTTGTAGTAGTTTACATTACCTTCAGCAATGAAGTTGTCTAAAACAGCATAAAAAAATTGTGGCTCTGTTGGGTGGGGAGAAGGAGGTGTGGATAACAGTTGTAAATGTTATGACTGGTTTGAGATAAATCCCATGACTGTGCTCCTTGCCTTCTCCGATACTAATGTTTTTTGATGAGTAATAAGAAGACAAATACTTCAAACTGCCGAAGTTGCTTCTTTGGACTGATCCTTTTTCATCTGCTGGTGAATCAGTTTAAGCACTTGTGGCCTTCTATAGAATAAAAAAAAAAAAAAAAAAGGTTTTCAATTTTAACAGTGCATCCTCCAGCCCAGAGCTAATGTCATCTATACTGTCATAAAGTTACTGTCATAAACAGACCTTAGTAGCTACTCTGTGTGAGTAGTTCTCCCAACAACAGAAGCATGAATTAAATGTAAATAAGATCACATTCCTTGTGGAATTTGAATGAGTTTCCTGCTCTTACCCATCTCATTTTCTTCCTCTTAGCCTGCTCCGTTGGTTTCTTTAAAGTATCTGTGGGAGATGATCCATGCCACCAGTGTCCTGCCCACAGCCATGCTCCAGTGCCAGGATCAAGTGAATGTGTTTGTCAGAACCACTACTATCGATCTGCTTCTGACACTTCTGATGCTCCCTGCACTGGTAAGTATTTGGATAGAGTGTTTGAAAGCAAGGAGGAGGGTGGTTGATGATAAGGAATGTGCCTGTTAAGCTGGCGGGGAGTTCTGACTCATCCTTTCTCAAGGTCCTTGATAAATGAGAGCAAAACTTCCATTTGCATCTCCAGCTAACAATAGGGTATATCCACTTAGTAAATGAAGATGAAAAGACAGAAGTGCTCTCGTGTGCTATTTACAGTGCTGATACATTGGTGGCACTGTGTTTGAGAAACGCTGTGGTGTTGCAATGTCAAACACTAAAAAWGGAAAAGGCCAAATTTAAGAAAGCTCATGCAGGCTTAAATAAGTTCATGTCAAAGTTAAGACGCAACTTTTGATGAGAGAAAAATGTATTAATTTTCTCACAAAATTTTAATCTCATTTCATATACAGGACAAGTATATTTCACTAAAGGAGTTGACCAATATTTTTTTTTCTTTGCTATTGAAGGTGTGAAGAACTTATTTACTGGACAGAATTCAAATTCTTCTCTGAACTGTATTTATAGGAAATTATTAATTTTCTCATTGGCTTATCTTTGATCCTCATCAGTTATGACTTCTTCATAATAAAGGTACTTTCTCAAAACCTTAATTGGTCAGGAAGGAATAACTTCAGAGTTATTCCCAGAAAATGAAATAGGGTATGTGATTAGTACTCAAAAATCTAGTTTAAATAATATATCCAACATTACCTATCAACTTCATGGAAGTGACAGAGAAAGAATCCACTTCTTAAAGCAACTTGCAATCACATTATGGCTCAAAGTTAGGTGCTCAGAAATTCAGATATACGATCATTTTCCTTTCTGTAGTCCCTTGCTTTGTATAGCCTATATAGTGCACAGAATCCATCTTCAGCATCATCAAGCAAGTTGTAATATCTTTATTTCACAGCACTGATTTACTTCTTGACCAGTTATTTAACCTTTGCATTTACTGTGGTAAGAACCCTCAGGAAAACCCAGTACATGATTATGCAATAAAAAAMTGAATCATGGTGCAAATGCCAAGTGCCCAGTTAAGCTCACAAAGGCAAGCTTAATTCTGGCATTCCCTAACAACCAAATGCTTGATCTTGTAAATATTACTTTTCATTTCTTTTTAACAGTCTTCTGTGTGCAGTTCTTACAACATAATTTATTTTTTTTTTAGCAACATTGGAAGTAAAGAGTCCCCAAGAACTTATAGCATGTGAAAATACTCAAATGCTCCAGGAATTAAGTAGATTGCAGCCTGAGAGATCCCCCACAAAGACCTCCTCTGCTTGCAGTRATAGAGGGTGTCATCCATAACATTGATCAGCAGTAGGCAGAAAAGAGGCTTTACCTGCAGGAATAGTGAGAATGAGCATTCTTGGATTTCCTTTTAGCTTCTGGAGGGAAATGTTCTGTTCATGTTTCCTTTGTCCCTCCCTGCTACTAAGCCCAGCCTCTCTGCCCCTTCCAGTCTTGCCTTGCCTCCATGCCAAGGTTAAGCAGTGCCAGACTGCTGCTTTTTCATTTTGTTTTGGTTTGGTTTTACCTTTTTGAGCCTTTCTTTCTAAACTTCCAGTATCTTGTCCCACTCTCATCCCCATGCCATCTTCTTACCCCTGTGCCTGTTCCTCCATCTCTTCGCTATCTGTGTGCCAGCAAGACAAGTGTTGGACACACAGAATAGGCATTTTTTCTGCTCTCAGCTATTACTCTCGATGCCACTTAGGAATATGACTGATGGCAAGAATAATCATAGGGAAAGTGCTGCTCAGCTTCTGCAATAGTTGCAACAGGCTCACTGAAGTCTGATGTGTTAGGTACAAATGAGATTTTTAGAGGTCTCCACAGGGAGAAATCTTACTTGTGCAAAACTAAAACTTTGAAAGATTTGGAAATTCCCTAGCTGTTGGCATTTCTTTAAGGGAAAAATAAAAGCCATGCCCTTGAAACAAATGACCCTTCTTGTCCATTTTGTGTCTTTAAAATGTGATAGTACAGTAGCTCCTCCTTGTCTCTAATTTTATATTCAGTGTAGCAAAGATTTTCCTAGTCTTCTTCTGAGAAACAGTTGGAGAAGAGCAAGAATGAGAAGCAGTAGCAACTTCTGTTCTTTTTCTACTACTGTATCTTCTCTTGCCTCAAAATATGGTCCCATTCTTTCATAGGATTTTGATCTTTCATTCTGTCTTTTAGGCATTCCCTCAGCTCCCCGTGATCTTAGTTATGAAATTGTTGGCTCCAACGTACTTCTGACCTGGCGCCTCCCCAAGGACCTGGGTGGCCGTAAGGATGTTTTCTTCAATGTTATCTGCAAAGTGTGCCCAGCTGGGTCTCCAGGGCCATGTGTGCGCTGTGGGGACAGTGTACAATTTGAACCACGCCAGGTGGGCCTGACGGAAAGCCGTGTGCAAGTCTCCAACCTGTTGGCCCGTGTGCAATACACCTTTGAGATCCAGGCTGTCAACTTGGTGACTGAGTTGAGTTCGGAAGCACCACACTATGCAACTATCAATGTTAGCACCAGCCAGTCAGGTGAGGAGACCCCTTTTTCTGAGTCCCATTTTTTCCACCTCTATGTCTCATATTATTTGCTTTGGTCTTTCACATCCTGCAACTTTGCCTYCTTGCTTGTGTGTTGTGCCCTTTTTTATCTTGCCCTGCCATTTCCATGGTTTTACCTCTGCCCTTCTCTCTCCTGCTTTCCCTTGAACTGGCTTTCCTTCTTTCCTCTTGACAGAGAAACTGAGTAGATTTAGCAGCTGATATGATTATGCATGGACAGGAGTTGTCAAAGCAGAAGGTTCCCTGAAGGAGAGAGCAATGGGAGATGTCCTGTGGGTCAGACAAAGCATGTTGCTTTGTTGTACGAGACAAGGGACACTAACTTGAAGGAGGTTTTGTAAGCATCAGCTTTCCACAGCACTTAGAGAGTATTTCTTCACCCTTTCATCTCCTCTCCATCTTCTTTATCTTCTACTCTTCTCTATTTTGTGTTTTCATACTTCACTTGCTCTTTCTAGCATTTTTTCCCTATTAACTCTACTTTTCTTCCTTGCCTTTATATTCTTTCAGTCACTTTGTTTTTCCATGCTCTCTTGTTCCTGTACAACATCTCCCATCCTCTTTGTTTCGATTCATATTGCATTGTACTTTAACAAGTGGGTATTGAGTGATTCATCAAATCTGTCCACCTTTGCCCGACTGTGTATCAAAGTAAGGAGGCTGAAGATAAAGAGACAGATAGACACTGTATGACAAAAAAACAATGTTCACATTTAGTCATCATTGAAATACATCTGACCCTGGCATGGCATGTATTCATACAGTACAGGCCTTTGAGTCATAAATACATATGAAAACTACAATTTTCACAACTGATGGGGATGTGTTAGTCAGAAGTTTGATAAAGGATCCAGAAATAGAGTCAACATTACTGTCTACTAAAGTTGTTCTGGGTTCTTCTACCAGCCATGAATTTACTTATTCTCACCTTTTCAGCCTCACCAYTCTGATAGATGATCTTGAAATATTGTTCTCCTGTCAATATGAAATGAGGATTTTTTTTTTTTTGCTTTCACATGGTAGTATTAGAATATGTCTTAYAGTGTTAACAAAGATGTTGTGATGCATGTAGCTAGAAACTAAGCCACAGGGTTGACTAGGACCTAAAATACTAATGGCTTGTGTGAGCAGRCAAGGGAAGGGAGAGATTAAAGGTTTGAAGAGCCTGTCAGATTGATGGATGGGATATGGAAGGCTTATATATGGAGGGAAAAGGAAAATAACACCAGATGAACTCTGAATTTCTGCAAGTATTCTTTACAAGGACTGACTTACAGAGGCAGCTGGAGAAAGCCACATGCATATAGGCATACAATTCAGCTAACTATTCACAATAAGAGAGTGAGCATTTGTTATTCCTTACAAGCATATATAGAGTAAGGGATAGAGAAGAACTGTACATGACTTACTTAAGAGCATACAATGAGGAGTAAAGTGATAAAGAAGAGAAAGAGGGGTAGCAATTTAAGTGACAGGAAACATCTGTAAACATTTACAGAAATATAAACATTTAACTCAAATCTCTCATTAGATTCCACATTGTAGTTGTGGAAGCTGCAAAACCAGGCTTCAGTAAAGGTCAAGAGAAATGCTGCAAGGTCAGATGCRAGGTGAAATAGTAGACCTAGTTCAGCTCTGATGTCTGGATTCTACAGAGTGTAGTGCTTTGGAAAGAAAGTGGAAGGAACAATGCTGTTTGAAGGCAGGGGAGTGTTATGACTAGATCAGAATCTCTGTTAAATATCCTTCTATTTCTTCTATGCCATGGAAAAGAAGAGAATGCACACGCCAAGTAATTTCGTATTGTTAACAGATACTGGGGGTTCACCAATGCTTGTTTCTTCCCTTTGTAACACTATCTCAGAGGCACTGATTAGCCTGGCACAGATAGGATACCTGACTTCGTAAGAAGCTGCCTACAAGTGACTGCTCTAATTTAGTTTACAGTAAGAGATATAGTTGGGTAATTCCTATGGTAATTCCAGGGAATTTCTTTGGCTTCTACTGGAAATGACAGGTGTTCTATTAACATCCTGAAAAATTCTTTTTCATTGCTTCTCATTCAACCTCTTTCATCTATATCCAAAGTGATTTAATCTTGATTAGCTGCTTCCCCCTCCTGCCCTGGAATTACCAAATGTGCCCTCTTCTTTTGGTACTGTTTGACTCTTCTGTCCTCTTCTATGACCCCTCCTACTCCCTTGTGTACGTGAAGGTGGTCTCTTGTGCACTGAAGCAGTCTTAGGCGAGGCCAGCTTCCTGAAGCTGCAGGATGTCCTGGATGGCTGTTGTGACTGCACTCGGGGTGTGTGTGTGTGTGTGTGTGTGTCTGTGTGTGTGTCTGTCTGTGTCTGTGTCTGTGTCTCTGTGTGTGCATGTGTGTTCTTGCTCTTCCCTGAAATCATTAAGAGTGAGTTTGAGATGAGCTGCCCTTGATTTGCAGTGACAGCTCATGCTAGCAAGGCCTTGGTTCCTCCATCACGTGGCCTGTCTTACTCATGCCCTCCTCTATTCAATCCCCTCAGCATCTTTTCACTTTAGTTTAGCTTTTTATTATTATTATACACACAGAGATGGACACTTTGGGCTTTTATATTCTAACAGAGACAGGGAGGGGGCAGGAGAGCTTGGGGAAAAAGAAAAAGCTAGGGAATTACAAGCTTTCTGAATGAATGACTGTAACATTAATTTGCTACCCATTGAATTAAAAGTGACCCTTCATTCCTGGCAGCTTGTAAATATTACTCTTACTCCTGCATCAGAGTTCTCTGAACTCTTTCGGATGTTGATCCATGAAATCCTCCTCCCCATCTTCTGCCCATTTGTTAAAGATACTTTCTGTCCCAGAGAGACATACTCTGTCCTGGAACAGTTCTGCTTCTCTTTTTCACCTGTTACATAATCACTCTTCATATTTATCTCCAAATCACCCTTCCTCTAAGAATTTGCTTATACCTAACAGCCTACTTGCCCTGCTTCACAGTACAATAGGAAGCCATTCCAGAGAGCACGAGCTGCAGGAAGGAAAGCTTTTATATAACTGAAGTTATGCTTTGTGACAGAGAGGGAGCCTGATACAGAGAAACCAAAAAATATAAAAAAGAACTGTCATATTATTAAAAAACAAAAAGGGGCTAAATTTTAATGGATTTTAGCATCTTCAAGTGTATTAATCAGGGAAAACAAATGTCTTTTCTCCTGCCTTATGACATAATTCAAGTTTTCATTTAAAGCACCATGAAAAAACTTTCTATATACATAACTGTACCTGTCTGTCCATGTTTTTTCCTATACCTACCACTGAAGCATGTATTCATGTCTGTTTCCAGAGACACACTATTTAACTTATTCATCYGACTATTTATTACATTCCCAAAAGGTAGAAGGAGAGGCAAGGCCTCAAATGTTGGAGCAAGTCCGTAGAGATTTCTAAAAGAAAGTACGAGTTTTTTGATTGAATTCAGACATTTAAAGAGTTTTTGGAGGTATATGAGGTTAAAGATGATGTAGCCAGGCTGCYATGCACCCATGAAAAGTATATCTTTCTATGTAGCAGCCTGCTACACCAGTTGGATTCAGAGTAGTGGGACTTGGCAATATCAAAGATCTGCAGAACCACGCTAGTCAAAGCTAGAGAGTGTGAAGGTAGGGGTAAGAGGCTGGGTGGAGACAGGGACTAGTATGGATAGTGCCACACAATTTAAGAGAACCTGTCATAAGATTTTTAGGGGGAATGTGTGAGAGAAAGAAAAGACTTCAGTGTCAATGGGTTGAGATTATGAATGCAAACGGCTGAGCTGATGAGGGAAATTTGTCTGAAGGTGCTTGGTTTTCCAGAGTGAGGCACAACAATCCAATATACTTAGTTGACAGGAGCAGGGATCAAAGAATAAAAAAGAGAGCTGTTAGAACCTATATGTTACTGAGTTTTGTCAGAATGGAATAATCAGTTAAACAAAATGGAGTGTGAGYTCTCTGTCCATTGTCCATTGGATGAATTGCACTAATTTCTAAAGTAATAATCTGCTTGCTTATTTTTGATTCTAATCACCAGCCCTGAGCAATCACCATAGGGCCCTAGGAATTACACTAGATTTTTTTCTTCTTATATAGCAACAACAGAAATATTTTTATAGCTACATTTTTCCTTTAGTGACATTTGTCAACTTTGCTGTCTTCAGTGGATTTGCCCAGGTATGACTGGAACCTAATAAAAATTTCTGTGGTCWCTCCAAAATAAGGATCTGTTCCATTTTTGTCTTTTTAATATGTTCTGTCTCTGCAGCGTGAGCAGAGAATGAATGTGCTTGTTTTCACTTTTCAGGTTTCAGTGATTGTTTAAATGAAGACAGAAGCTTTCTGAGAAAGAGGAAATAGGAAGTGCATAGTAAAAGACAGCACCTTGTGATATAAAGGAAAATTCTCCATTGTTTGTTAGGCATGAGTGGAACACCAGCAGAAACAGTAAGAGTAGAGATAATGATAGTGAAAATAACTAACTAATTTGCCTTTCTAAAGCATTCTTCATCTACAGGCATTAAAGTACAAGAACATGATAGAAAAGAACTCAAGAGACTTTTACAGGGTGGAGATATTTTAGAGAAAGGGGCAGAACTAAACTGAAGTCTGTAGTAAAGACACAGAGAGGACAATTTCAAAAAGAAAGAGCTGATGTTAAATGCATGGAGAAGGAAGTGTCTATACTGCATTCCAGCAGACCTCCCTTCAGGACTATGGTATGCGGGAAGGTGTGGGGAACAAAGTTAAGGTCCTCATGCCATTTGCTGAGAATATGTGTATAAGAAAATAGCTGAGGAGGTAAACATACCTCCAATATTTTGAAGCGATATTTTGAGAGTGGTAGATTTGGGTCTAGTATTAGAGAGGAAGGACTAACTGAAGGTGATCACAAAATGAGGGATAAAGTGGGAGAGACAAAATTAAAGCAGGAGTTGGACAAGGTGATTATGTAAAGAATTTAGATGTTTTATAGAAGCTTCTGGAGTGAAAGAAGGGAAAGAAAAAGCATAGGTATCTATAGAGGATACACAGACTCTTGGTCTGAAGGGACAGGATTCAGTCTGAATCCCATTTAAGCAGCCTCCTGTGATCCAGTTGTCTGAGCTCCTGTAGTTGTCCATGGAGATCTAGCCAGTTGTACTAAACAAGTGATTCAACTGATCAGTCAGCTCCATTCAGTTGTCAACGTATAAGCATCTAGGCCATCTGAGACACCCAAGGGCAGCCAAGACATCTATCCAGGGCTAGCAGGTATGATACAGGAGCATGAGGAGACCCAGGAGGAGTAGGAGGACTAGGCCTCACAAATGTAAGCTAAATGGAGCTGCACCTTGAACATTTGCTTTAGAGTGAGATGAGTTGCTCATTAGGCTACACTGAGTGCAAGGGATACAGCTGCATAATTATAGGTATATAGTGCCTTTTCAGGCACTCTTGCATATCCTATCTCCATCTAGCTCTCTAGAGGTTTACTAGTCTCCTGGAAGTCCTAAGTCAAATTAGCTAGCACTATGTCTTGAATCTCAGAGGCTATCTTAAATAGCATTAAATGTCTATTTCTAAGAACCGTATTAAACCCTAGATCTCTGCTGACTACAAGATTATTTTAAGTAAGTAGCACATAGGGTAGACAAAGAAACATAATCTTATTTTCAAGATGAGCCTACTTAAAGAATCAGATAGGCAGGAGACTTCAGTAAGAGGATTCTTAAGTGTCATCACCATGTCTACCTCAGTCCTCACTGATGAAGGTGGGGAAGACACACATCTAGGGGAGAAATGAGTTGTCAGATCTGGAATAAAGAGATAATTTGAATAGGGGAGATAAGAATGACATGATTCAAAAAAAGGAGAATGTCTGGAAGACAAAGTGAATTTAAACTTCACCTGAGTTACCCTACCCATTACTAGTAGTTCATTATTTCCATGCTGAGTATGACTCAGGGAAAGAATGGAATAGAAGACAAACAGAAAGGAGTCTGAAGAAGTGTTGCAGCCCAAGATTGTATCTTAGTAAAACTGAAGGTTTTTTTCTTCGCTCTTTCTCTCTGGTAAGATTAAAAAGCTACAGTAAACATGTAGCTCTTTTTTAGATCTAATAATTCCCTTGAGGTGGAGTCTATGTCTGGAGCAAGTATTTAAGACAATTTATTTTACTACTTTCAGAAAATCAGAGTACAAGCAAGTACAGATAGAATGAACACAATCTTCATCAGAGCACTCTTGGTCATCATTTGTGGATGCATTTTCTTTGTTTTAGAAAATTTCTGCAGTGGTAAAACCCCTGGGTTACTTGGAGATTCCTTAGTGTGAACTGGAGTTCATTTTGCAAGTCTGAAAAAAAAATCTTCGTGTGATTTCTATTAAAAAAGTTGACTTACTTTAAAAAAGGTAGATGTACTTTATTTGTGCWGTAATTAAGTTTTATGATTCCACTCAGTGTTAAAGTGGCTCCCCGGAAATAAAGGCTTTGTGATTTATCCTATGGAAAAGATATGTCTATCAGGTCTACAGGCAGGTAGCATTTGTGTACTATCTATACTGATAGGTAAGTAATCTTTTATAAAAACATTTTTTTCTTTTTATCTTCTGTATAATTTTATAAAAAGGGAAGTTTTCCTAAACATGAATTGCATTCATGAAGCTAAAAGCAGATGATGAAGATGACCTATTTTCCTTTGATCTTTGCAGAACTCCCAGTTTTCTCCAATCAAAAGCTTAATCCTCTCCTGGACTTACTCTCTTATTTAGTGCTTGCAAGCCCAAACTATATGGCCTCTTTGGGTAATGGAGGAAATGCTGAGGGAACTCAGCATAGCCTTTAAAGCAAACTTGGATTTTGTAACTCCAGCTATACTCATAAAAAATAAATGAAGCAGATACATTGATTCAAGTAAAGATCTATTCCAGTGAACTTGCTATATCTAGAGAAGACCATTTCTTCTTAAGAGTCTTTGGCAGTTTGCATCAGTGGGCTCTTCTTTTGCAACAATAAAGAAGCAGAAGCAAAGGCGGAAGCAGCCCCCTTCCCTTCAGATTCCTTCCTTCCCCAGTCTGTAGATTTTYAAGGTTGCAGGCACCTGTAGTATTGCTGATACTACTGTCACAGACATTARCATTAAAAGAAAGTAAAGCAGAAAAGAAAGTAACATAGAGAATGCAGTATTTTCAAGGTGCTCAAAATATCCTTAATCCACCCCCCATATGCTGCCACAAAAGATCCAGGAAAATTATTGCATTATGTCCATCTATGTAGGAGAGCTGTAACTCACAGCATGCAAGAAGTAGAACCCAGGAGTCATATTTACCTAGTGGCTGGATGGCTTTAAAGCTTCCATTAGAGGTTATATGTACAAGAATTTTCCTCATATTTACTCAGACAAATAGAATTAAAAAAGCAGTCATTTTCCAGTTATCTTTAGAGATCTGATATTATAACATGTTGCTTGCATTCACTGAATAATAAAATCAGACCCTGTGATTTCAGCTGTCAGCCAATTATCCAAGTGTCATTAGACACAGACCTACGTATCTCCATTTATAAACCTCATGTGAAAAAAAGAAAAATGGCATGGAGGTGACAAAGCAACATAGAACATGAAATATGTTCTATGCATAGAATATGAAATAAGCTAGTAAACCAGTGTTTTGTGATAAACATTGTTAGTAGTCTGCATACAAAGAAAGAAAAACATTCATCTAGTACTTCTGTGTCAGTAGAGGTAGGGTACTTCGAGCGTTGGTTTGAAGTATACAACCTTGAGCTTTATGTTCCATAATTACTGGGAGAGTAACTTTTTTCAAAAAAAGTTTGATAGAAAAAATGTTGTTATTCCACCCACAAATATGTTCACATTTCAAATCACTTTAATATTAATATAAGCTTTTAAAAGCAAAAATCTATATAATTTTTACTTGAAGTGATGGGAGAGGTCTCACTTGAAGTGATGGGAGGATTTTATCTTTAAATAACAGGCAAATGTATGTATCAAAGAGGAAAAACTATCTCAGAGAGGTAGGTTAAAGACACTCAATCTTAGATTAATTCATACTTTCATTACTGAGCATTTTTGCTGGTTTATGTTTTTTGCCTTAAGAAATATCTGCTTAATAGATGCATGTCACTGAAATGACCACCTATAATATAGCAAACTCGACATTATTCCAGGTATCCACYCCATGTTTAGCCTGAGTAATAGACAAACACAGATAATAGGGGCACTCTAGGATGCTCAGGAGCATGATCAAGAGATACATGTATTGTAACTCAGACTAAAGCCACTCCAGTGATTTTTTTTATGCTTCCCAATATTTCTGATTCTGCTAGATGTAGCCTGTTTCTATGTACAGCATATCTGGGTAACATGTATTTTATTATTATTGTTCTTGTGCAGGCTTTGCTGTGCTTTACTTTATAAACAGCCAGCTCTGATGTCTGTGTATCTTTTGCAGAAGATAGCCTGTTCATGGATACCTGAGAGTTGACAGTATATGCTAATGTCAGAATGGGTATTTACTGACTAAAATATAGGTCAATATCACTAGTTTATTTTAAGCATCCTGAATATGCCTTTCAGGTAGGGGGAAAAGCATGACTTCGGAAGAAATGAGGAGAGCAGGAATAAGCAATGGTTCAGAGTGGAAAACGGATGACTGGGAAGAGCGTGGAGGGGAAGCATGGAGAGTACATTTAACTGTGATCATTCTGTAAAATCTTCATTAAAAACTAGAACAAGGGAGTGGGTTCTTCCTTTGCAGTATATCTGTGTATTTAGGGTTACACCTCTTCCTGTCCCATATGTCCTGTATGTCCCATCAGAAAGATATCTGCCTTTTAATAAGCATTACAGCTTTGTAGAATCTTTCTTGATCAAATATGAACTAGATAGTTATCCTGCTCTTCTCACACTGTTATCTGAATACAGTGTTCTTCATTCATGTTTTAAACTACATAAGGCCTTGTTTAATTGTTGCCCTCTTCTATTCTTGTCAGCAATATTGTAATGAGAAGGTGTGCAAAACTATTTAAGACACAAATAATTATAAGAAATAAAAGGAGTAAGGATGAGAAAATGTTTTTGCTACTCTTAACTTATTGTTTCATTGTTTTTAACTGTTTCCCACTTGCCTCACCTGGAAGTCATGAATCTTCCATCTAGTAAGTTTAAAAGTCTGTTGTGCAAAACCAGTGGAGTTGGTGGCAACTTTTCATTAGTATGCTTTTTCTTGAAGATTTAAAGCTACTGAAAATATTACTTCCATTAGTAAAATGGAAATGAGGATTCCCTAGCTGTCTACCTGGAGGTCTCATGTCAACATGACATTTTGCCTGCAGGGAGAAAATAAAACTGAGAACAACTCTGTGGGCAGACTGAAAAGGCAAGCTGAAAGATCCTCTATCAGTTATCCTGAAATATTTGTTTGGAAATCTCTTCTTAAGAAGAAACTCATATTTTTTTTAGCCTTAGCCCAAATGTGTTCCTAAAATCATGGATGTTTTTTGCAGAAGTGGATTTTCGTTCTCCAGAAAGCTTCACTAGTAAGTGGCTATTCATCTCCCTTCCCACTCTGAGAACTATTTTTAGAAGAACTAACTATGATCCTCCTTCAGCAAAGACCTCCTATTATAAGGAATGCTACCTACTTCGTTTGACTTCAGAACCTGTGAATGGTAATGGCCTCTAGGAAGCCAATAAGTGAAAAGCAAAAAAAAAGTTGAGTTGGTCCTTACTTTGGACAAAAAAAAAAAAAAAAAAAAGTTGAATTTTTCCCACAATAATTAATATCTGCCACAGAGTTTAAGCACTGAATACCATAATGGAATAGAGGTGGCAGCTCCAAGTAGGTAGTATACTAGGCTGGCCCATTCTCCAGAAGACAGGAACTTAGCAGGCAATATAAAAATAAATAGAACAACCATATGGTTTTGCCATCTGGGCAAATGTTCTGTCCAGGATTGGCCTGGCATCCAGGATCTACTCTTGAATATTAGGATAGGAATTCAAGATGYTTTCGTTCTCCATGATCAGCAGCTGAACTGGGACCAGTGAACTGAGAAAGGCTTCAAAGTCCATCTCTTAAGTCACCAGGGTCCTCATCCTCCTTCCTCTTTCAGTTTACAACCTAACCTAAACCTAACCCTTGGGGTCAATTTGTGACCTAAAATGAATGACTCTGTTTTTTCAGACAGCCTGTACCTTATTTTTTCCCCACAGAAGAAAGAATTATAATCTGGTGGAGAAACAGAACAGAGATGTTGTAGTTCGTTTGTGCTGATATAATTCTCATACTGTTTGTCCAAGAGGGGCATCCTAGAACAGGATAGTAGCACTGTCAAAGGTGGTATTTTAGCTTGCATGTACAAATTGCAAATTTTAAGACCAGAATAATGTCCCAATTATATTGTAGATCATTTCAAAATTCATGTGCAYTATCAGTTGTCTGGGGTATTCTTCATTTTCTGTCCAAGTTGTAGGTTACTCCCAGTAGAGTGAAATTGTATTTGGATTTCTTTGGGCCATTTTATAAAGTACTTCTTGATGTAAATTAAGAGAAAGGAAGGGATGAACTAATATATTAGCATATCACAGTAAATATTAAATTATCATTCCTCATTAAGCTTTTTTCTTTGAAATCTCTCTTTCTTTCTTCCTTTCTTTTTTTGTTCTAGTCCCCTCTGCAGTTCCTATGATGCATCAGGTGAGTCGTACTACCAGCAGCATTACTTTGTCCTGGCCTCAGCCAGACCAACCTAATGGGATCATCCTGGATTACCAGCTTCGCTACTTCAACAAGGTGAGCAGAGAATGATGCAATGCAGGCTGTTATATAGCTGTAATGCAAGAAAGAATAGGAAAATCTTCTCTCTGGGAGATGTCCCTCTGGATCAGGATGAATAAGGTGGAGAAAAGTGCTTAAATTCTGAGGGAAGAGCACACTGTAGCAAACACTGAAGTTTATAATGTATGTGTCATCTAACATCTGTCCATCTGCATTTCCCAGCTTGGAACCATCTAGTGATGCGGACAGAAAAAGAAGACACTTGTAGCTAAGCTAAAAAGCTGTGGCTAAAACATTTGAATAAGTTTAGCATGAGTTGATACAGGTAACAGCAGAAGGAGCTGAAGTTTCTAAATGTGGTGTATGCTGGAGTTGGACTCACTGCAACGTTTTGTTGTGCATTGTAGAGTGATGTCCTGTGCTCACATATATGCCTGGAAAGACGTCTCTGAGAAATTTAATGGAGAGAAGTTCATTCACTAAGTGGCAGGTTTCAATCTCCTGTTTATGTGCTGGAATTACAGGGTGGCAACCATAAAGTTCATTTCCACCCACATCTTTCATGACTCCCAATCTAACTGGTTTGAGGGAGGAGCTCCATAGGGCTGCTCAAACGTATTCCCACGTATGTGCAGAATTATGCAGGGCTACTGTTTCTCCTAGCAGTTTAGCTGCCTGTAATTTGTAAGAGCAGCTTCCTGGATATAGTATTACACATGTTCTAACACTAGATTTTTCAAGGAGAATATATGAGTTTGGAGCTTGTAGAAAGTAAAATTTTAGAATAGGTTGCAGGGAACCACAGAACAAGATACTTTTGTCTCTCATTTTGTTTAGATCAGGACTGAGRGACTTTGGCAGACCTGTAGTAGTGGAGGGCAGTAGTGAAGAGCACGAGTACTGTGTGAGGAACCCAGGTCTGGAATAGGAGGTGGGAGAGGGAGAATCAAGGACTATTGGGTCCACATAAAATCTAGCATTCCTTGATGAGGACAGCCACTGGTGTGGGCAAAGGTCTCATATTCYTTTTGGCCATTGGCATTCACAGGCAGATGAGGAGGATAATTCACTGACCTTGACTAGCGAGACCAACATGGCTACCATCTCAAATCTGAACCCAGGCAAGATCTATGCCTTCCAAGTACGAGCCAGAACAGCAGTGGGCTATGGGCCATACAGTGGAAAGATGTATTTCCAAACTCTAATGGAAGGTGAGTGCTGCTGTTTTGTATTCAGACTTGCACATACTCATTTTTCACTTATGTGTGCCATTGAATGTATTAGAAAACTGCAGAAGACTGCTACCTGACACTCCTACTCATATGTTTCTGTATACCACAATTTGCGTATGCAAATTTGCCCACTCACAGATACTTCATGCCGTCAGATCGCGTTGTTCACACACCCTTAGCTTTTGATACTTCCATATTCCCCATTCCTACTCCTTGTTTTCATATGCTTCTGTGCCTCTGACCAGGAAGGAACGGAGTGCAGTTCTGTTTAGGAAAGTGTTACAGTACACAATGCTATGTTATGGTATGGTTTGGCCTCCAGCTGCCACAGGACATGTTACAGCTAAATTGCAAGGACAGGTGGGACAGAGGACTTACGCACCAAACCTTGCCTCCCAACAGTAGTCCCATTCATTCATGCGAAGAGTAATGTGTTATCTTGTGAAATCTTTGGTCTGGGTCAAAGTTATTAATGTACATCATCTACAAGCTGAACTAAGAAGAGACAGTGGGTTCACAGCCTAAGTTTACTGAGGACTTGTACTGACATAGCCAGTAAGGTATCAATGGATCAGGGGAGGGAAGAGAGGGTAGGAGGGAATACTGGATTTTCAGAGGTAGAAAGGAAAGCACTGGAGAAGCACAGTGACTGAAGGGAAAGAATAATAATAAAATAAAGTATATGTTGAGATACCAGGAATAGCCTTGGAAGCAGAGGACTGGTGGGAATGAAATTATAGGTGAAACCTAGCTGAGTAGAAGGGAAACTCTAACAGCCCTTGTCCTCTGCATTTTGTGTGTGTGTGTCTCCCTTGCTAGGGGAGCGCTCGGAGATGATGCAGGACCGACTGCCGCTTATCGTGGGCTCAGCGCTTGGTGGTCTAGCCTTCTTGGTAATTGCTGCCATTGCCATCCTTGCCATCATCTTCAAGAGGTGAATTCTTTGACCTGCTCATGTGCCAGTGCCTGCACCCCAGAAAGTGGAACTTACTTACCCCTGCTACATAACCCTGCCCTGCGGGAGACAGGCTGATGGACGTTCATTCAAATGCCCTTGAGACCCTATTCTGATTTTAAATGAAGATCCTACYTCATTATTCCCATTTGAGGTGCCTGTCCTTTGGTAAAACACTCATATACTTAGCTGAGATTTAGCTAGGTAGCACTGGAGCTTTTTAAAGATAGTGCTCAAAATTTATTTAAATTAATTACTTCAAAAAGGGACTATAAATTGTCATAGGTCAAGCAAGTGGAGAATGAAATAATGTAGTGAAGGAGGACTGGTAGAAAAACTATTTAGACTCTCTTATTTAGAAGATGCTAAGGAGCTGCAAAGTATCTTTTAATCAAGAATGATGAGAAACCATAGATCATTTGCTAAAGAAAAAAAATGTACATCCCACATAGTTCCATGAAACACAGGCTCAGATAAAATCTAGGTTGAAAAGTGCAAATACCACCTGCCATTTTGAAAAGAAAGGGAAGATAAGTCAATGCAGAGATAGTGATGGCAAAAGAAGGATAGATTTTTTAAAARGCAGAAAGAAAAATAAGGGTCACTCACAGATCTTTGTAGAGGTATAAAAGTAAGGCAGGGAGGTTTTTGATAGTTGAAGAAAAGAAACAATCATCACTCACTTTTTGGACTTAATGAGTTTTGAACTTTATCCCTTAGATTGTCAATAGTGGATTTCTGTATGTTTGCTCTACTCTGCCTCTAAACAGGAGGCAGTTAATAGTTTTTCTTTCTGATGAGCGAAAGAAATTTATAAACTGCTTAACCTTAGAAAGTGACATCTAGTCACTAGTTGTTGGGGTGAGGGGGAGTTGTTCTCTTCCCCTTTCTGTATTTGTTTTTTTCTTCTGTGTATATTCTATTTTATTATTTTTCTTTCTGGAAAGACAAGAGTTATCTAATATTGTTATGTTTATATTATTGTCTCCCTTTGTAGCTTTGAACTCTTAAAATATGATTTCTTGTTACAGCTGGAAATGTGTTATTATGTGCACAACTCAATAAAGCATATATTTTTCTAAAAAAAAMCCCTAAACCTAAGCTAGAATGAATTTATAATATCAAAACGGCATTGAGAAAGGGTGTCAAAGGGATTCTATAAATATAGCTATGTAAAAAACTCTGTCATAAAAGGTAGACTCATTTATACCTGAGGGAGCATGTGCAATGAACAGTGGCTCAGAAGATGAGACATCAAATTTGTATTTTAAATTTGTCTAGAAGAGTGAGCTTGAAAACGTAGGAAAGAAGAAAGACTATATAAAAGGATTTTTTTAAAAGACAATGTATTTATAGACAAATACAATAATTTTAATTTGTTTTTGCAAATGATTAGTACACAGTATCCTGTCAATATATTGTGTGAAAGATTTATCTATTTAAGCTAATTATTTGTTTGTTTGTTTGTTTGTTTTAATGATGACTGACCTAGAAAAAATGCTAATTTAGACCTGACTTGCCAGATGCAATAGCACGTTTATAGATCTTAGGTAAAGGCCCCCATGCCAATTTCTTCCCACAGTAAAAAGAACAGATTTTTAAGGTAGAAATAACTCCACTTATGGTATTTTAGCAGAATTTTAAGGAAAAAAATAAAGTATGTATAATGGACAAAATTTCCTGCAGAATGATAGGGTTGGTCCTATTATTAACAAAACCAAGTAACATCGTGTTTCAGAAAATTCTGATTTCAGATGCTAATTGAAACAAATAGAAGGTCTTGTGCGCACTCAGAAGAGACTGGAGAGTTGTAACCGTGAGATGGATATTAAGCAGCAAAGCATATGAGTTGACATGAATCCATTTACACCACAGGGATACTGCAGGATACCATAGGTTTGATTTAGGATCTACTCTAAGTAATATGATTTAGAAAATCATGTAAACTGACATAAATTATACTTTTTTGGAAAGAACTATGAACATTGTTGGAAATAAAGAAAGTGACATGAAAAATGGAAAATATTAACAGCAAACCAAGAATAGGATGAAACTTGGAAAACAGCTAGCTCATATGGGAAAAATGGCTTGAATTATACACAGTTAATGGGATAATAAAATTTGAGAAGAGCCTATGCTGAGAAGCACCTATGCTGATTGGAAGTCAGATGCATCTTTGTAAAAMATATTACAGTAATTAAGATCATACCTATTTTGAGCTGCACATACAGAGGTCATATCATAGAATAGATTTCTGTCCATATGGCTCTGTGCAATTGGTTTGGGGTACCATACTTATGCAAAGGTTAACCAAAGTAAATGCTGTTAAGAGACAAAGAGTACAGATCAAGAATCTACCTTTCTGGGGTTAATTAAATACATTAAATATGTGAAATTTGAGAAAATGGCTATTAAAAAGAAGAAATTAAAAAGCATTGAAGAAGAGGGTTTAGGTTGGTATTGAAAGGAATAATTCATAGCAGTTGAATGAAATTAAGGGGCAAATTTAGCCTCTATAGAAAGAAAGCTTCCAAGATAGTAGTGCTAAACCATAGGTCTTTTTTTTTTTTTTTTTTTCCTGGATAGTCCTGGAGACTCTGTCATTTGACATATCTAAACTGGGATTGCACTCAGTGCTGTTAAAAATGACCATGTAGAAAACAAGATTGCATTGGTTATTAAAAGATGGGCAGGCTGGGATCTTAATACCCATCTTCTATCTCTAAGCTCAAGGACCCTCTGAGTCTTGCATTGAGAAGCCTACTCCAGTACTCTGTCGGAGACCTGTGTGTGTTTTGACTTTCTTTTCCTATATGTTCTGCAGTAAAAGACGAGAGACTCCATATGCAGACCGCCTGCAGCAGTATATCAGTGCACGAGGTAAGTGTCCCAGAGGAACAGATGACAAGGGCCTGTTTCTCTTCAGAACTCAGTAACACCCATTTCTCTCAAGGACTGACTCTTGTGATGTTTTGGACTGTCTTCTCCACTGCAGGGCTTGGAGTGAAATATTATATTGACCCTTCAACCTATGAAGATCCCAATGAAGCTGTTAGAGAGTTTGCCAAGGAGATTGATGTGTCCTTAATCAAGATTGAGGAGGTCATTGGATCAGGTAGTGTGAGAAACTACAGATTCTGAAGTGCCTTCTTATCTACCTTGAAAGCTGACACCCTGCTGGCCTGAAATGGATCCCACCCTCCCTCCTGGCACATCAAGTCTCTCTGGATGGCTAAGCTTCATTTTTATCCAAATCCACCTTAGAATAGTTAACATAAGATGCTGGCCCCAAGGCAAGTTGAAAACACCCTGAGAAGACCCAGAGTGCCTCATCTGAACCCTGAAGATGTATCATAGTATCCTCCAAGCTGGCTGAATTCAGAGCTTTCAGTAACAGCCTAGTAACCGTATTCCCAAGTAGTGCCTGGAGTTTTTCATATTAGAACATTTTATTGCACAAAATTAAAATTCTCTGCTGTATTACCTTACTTGAGCTGTGTTTCTTCCCTCCCTGGCAGGAGAGTTTGGAGAGGTGTGTTTTGGGCGCCTAAAACCTCCAGGGAAGCGTGAATACACAGTAGCTATTAAGACCCTGAAGTCAGGTTACACAGATGAACAACGGCGGGAGTTCCTGAGCGAGGCCAGCATCATGGGGCAGTTTGAGCATCCCAATGTCATCCACCTGGAGGGTGTGGTCACCAAGAGCCGACCAGTCATGATTGTCACAGAGTTCATGGAGAATGGATCGCTGGATTCCTTCCTCAGGGTACCATGAGATGGAGTCCCAAACAACTGTTCCTTCTTCACCTTGCTCTGTGCCACTCTCAGATCTGTTAATTTCATCTGTCCTTCCTCTTCCTTCCTGTCCCCATAACATCTCTAATGTTCTTTACAGGGGCAATAGATATATTAGCAAGTTATCAGGTTAAATGTTTGCTGGGCCAACAATGTGATAATGCTTGCTCGTCGTATAAAATCTCTATACTCTGATAGACCTCTCCAACTCGAATATTTATTGATAATCAATACTAAATTGTTTTCCTTTGCTCATGGCCCTTCAGTTACTATACGCATGCTCTAAAATTTGCTTTTCTAGTAATGTTTTGGGGGCTTTATTCCACTGATTGTTTCAGGTGACTTCAATTAATTAAACTTCCCATTAATTGTAGATTTTTTAGCACTCTCAGTTTCCAGTTGTTTTTTTTTTCTAAAAATGAAACGATAATATAGATATTTCTGTAGTGCAAGTTCTTTCATTTCTTTCTCTACTAAAATAAATGCTTATTCAACCACAACTACTTCGGCAAGTGTATTTGGAAGAGCACATGAACCCATTGTATGGATTTGCATAGAACTCATTGTAAAGAGCAGAGCTGTCAATGGATTGMCCCCCTTCATTTAGCCAGCTCACTAGGTAACAAGGTACAGACTTTCTAGGCACAGAATGCTAACAGAGAGTATAGCTACAAGATGAGATTTGTCTTCAGAAGTAGATTGCTGGTGTCTCACTTCATCAGAGATTTTTTGCCTTAAGCAGCCCATCTTCCTTTCTTACTTGCTGTCCTTGAACCTTCAGAGATTGGCTGAATTTAAGACATATGTACTCTAACTTTATAAATCCACCTTATTATATTGCTCTTTGCTATTTCCTGTTGGCTTCATTTCCTGTAGTCATAAAAACCTTTTATTTGCCTCCTCACTTGCAGCAGAAGGAAGGACAGTTCAGTGTATTACAGCTGGTGGGAATGCTGCGAGGGATTGCAGCTGGCATGCGCTATCTTTCAGACATGAACTATGTGCATCGTGACCTGGCAGCACGTAATATCTTAGTCAACAGCAACCTTGTGTGCAAGGTCTCAGACTTTGGTCTGTCCCGCTTTCTGGAAGATGATGCTTCAAACCCCACCTACACTGGAGCTTTGGTGAGTTACCACTGTGGAAGGAGTTACTTACTGTGCTGCCAAGCATAAATTTGCTCTGTGTTTCTCTTTGAATCTGTGTAGAGTCTTTGTGTGTTCTTCATACCCACAGAACATTCAGTAGATCGTGATATGGAGTTCTTTGGCATACTCTTTTTTGCTCATCCTGAGACCAGAGAAAAGTAAGGTGGAGCCTTTCACCATGGGGCTGTCTGTTTCAAATCAGTAAAGAAAAAGAGTAACTGAAAATTTGATCCATTATGCCCTGTTAACTGAGGTGTCAGTACAATTCTTCATGGAATAATGGTGAATAGGACAAACCCCATCAATTGAAATAGGTGTTATCTTCCTCTTTCATCAGTTTCTTACAGGAAGTATAAAGGATGAAGGAGAGGTTGAAGCCAAGTGTGTCTTTAACCTTTATAAAGGTTAAATTCCACTATATAATGGAATTTACAGCAGTCAGGGTTCTTCATCTGCATCTCTCAATAGAACAAGGTGCAAAMCTTAAAAATAGCTTAAATTTAAACCAGCAATATGACAATGTTAATAGAGCTGCATCCTGTGCTCAGAGTTGTGCCATGCTGCTGGCACTGATCAGTTTGGTAATGTCACTTCCTCAAATAGTCCATATCTCACTAACTTTCTGATTGCTCTCCCACTGCTCTCTAGGGCTGCAAAATCCCCATCCGTTGGACTGCCCCTGAAGCTGTCCAGTATCGCAAATTTACCTCCTCCAGTGATGTGTGGAGCTATGGCATTGTCATGTGGGAGGTGATGTCCTATGGAGAGAGGCCTTACTGGGACATGTCCAATCAGGATGTAAGTTTTGGAAGTGGTAAGAATGTTCATCTGTCTCTCCTCTGTATCATTTTAAGTAGCAGAAAGTCATGCACAGCCCAGTGACTGCAGCTTGTCTCTCTCTCTCTTTTTTTTAATTTATTTTCCGAGCCATGATCAAGCATTGTTCTTCCTTTCCTGCAGGTCATTAATGCCATTGACCAGGACTATCGCCTGCCACCACCCCCAGACTGCCCAACTGTTTTACACCTGCTGATGCTTGACTGCTGGCAGAAGGAGCGTGTCCAGAGACCCAAATTTGAGCAAATAGTCAGTGCCCTAGATAAAATGATTCGCAAGCCATCAGCACTCAAAGCCACTGGCACTGGGAACAGCAGGTAAGATAAGGATTTAGTGCAAAATAATAGGGCTGGTCTCTRGGTAGGCATCATGAGGAAAAGATGACAGTGAATTAGGCTATRTAGTCTTTATCCAGTCCTTTCATCTGAGACTGAGACCAATTAGGAAGAAAAAAAATGAGGGAGAGGACTGGAAGAAGAACTGTATAGTCTGATTTACTTAATGGGTGATCAGGATGAATTAAGAGTTGTGAGTGCTGATTATGGTGTGCACTTACAATGAACATAAGTGGAGATGGAGGGAGGGATAGCTGCACAAGGTATTAAAAGAGGTGATCAAGGGAAAGAAGACCTTAGCTGGTGGAGGAAAGTAAATCTGTAGCTAGAACAGTCATTAGAGCTTGCATCCCATATTTTCTCATCTGTATTTTTCAGCCTCATGAAACCAGAGGCCAAAGTCTTTGGGGGGATAAATAAAACCAAGATTAGATAGCTGTCAGGCTGATGATGAAAGTATGTCCTGTCATCCTAGAGGATTTTTCCAATGGGTATAAAACCCTAACCTACTGCAATGCAGTTCATAGCTGGGGAGAG
Source organism: Rhea americana (assembly GCF_003343005.1). Taxonomy (NCBI): domain Eukaryota; kingdom Metazoa; phylum Chordata; class Aves; order Rheiformes; family Rheidae; genus Rhea; species Rhea americana. The sequence continues at coordinate 130,205 of NW_028187111.1, forward strand.
AAGTGYGTAGTTGTGCTTGGTTTACTAAGAACTAGAACACAAAGAGAGTTGTAGCCTTTGGATTCAGAGGGCAGGGAAAACTGAGAATGCCATCTATGAACAGTGGTTTCTTTACCCTCTGACTGTTATGTTATAATTTAGTGGGTGTTGGAGCCCAGAAGACCCACTTCCTCTCTTATAGATTATGTTTGGTCTAAGCAGAGCATCTTAGAAAGGGGGAATGAGTCACAAAGGCAGAAAGATGCAGGGTCTCTTCTCTCTTCCTTGGAAACCTCCCAATTGCAACCCTTTCTCAGAAAATGTGGACAGGTTCTGGAGCAACAAGAAGAGAACATGCCTGAGAAAATACGAGAAGAAAGCATAAGCTCCTTACGTTGGGTTACTTTTTTTAAGCAGAAATGGGAAGGCAGGTATCCTGAAACAGACACGTCAAGCTAGGCCTCTGGAAATCAGGGCATGAAGAACAAACACAATTGCCTTGTGCCATTCTGTTTTGTTCTGAGATTGCATTCTATCTTTCTCTTAATTCTGAGCTTAATGGTGTGGTCAACTTGGTAACTTGGGCTTTTAGAAATTGTCTCTTTTTCAGACCATCTCAGCCTCTACTGAGCAACTCTCCTCCAGATTTCCCTTCACTCAGCAGTGCTCATGAGTGGTTGGATGCCATCAAGATGGGCCGCTACAAGGAGAATTTTGACCAGGCTGGTCTGATCGCATTTGATGTCATATCACGCATGACTTTGGAGTAAGTAGAGGGGTAGACAGCAGGAAATRTGGCACTGAGTTTTCTATGCAGAAAAGACCCTATTGCAAAGCAAAAGCAGGTTGAGAGATACAGAGTAAGAATTGCCTGGAGAAAACACACACATGACAAAGGAGAGGGAATCCAGAGCAAAGTCTTTCTTACGTCTCTTTAGACCTATGGACACCCTCCATACAGTTGTACATTTTTAATCTCTTTCTATAAGCACTGTTTGTTAGACATCCCATGCACACTACAAAACATATTGTCACTGTTACAGAGAGACTGTCACATCAAAATGTTCATGACAGTTGCCATAGGTAAAAACCATTTTCAGGGCAATGTGTAGAACCAGCCATGCCATATACTGGGTTGAAATGTTATGTAGYAGACTGGAGCGAGGAGAAGGAACATTACCCCACTGCTTCTTATTGTTTCATAACCTACAAAGTTGAGACTAAAATGGCTTCTTTTTATCCCACCCCATCTCACATTTGCAAAGCAAAGGCAGAAACCTATCAATTGTTTCTTACACAAAGATGATATTCACACAAACTGATAGGGAGCTACAGGGAGATGGTCTGGGACTATTCAAAATGAGAAGCTCCTTTTTAACACCTTCCACACCTCCSATTCTCTTGCAGAGATATCCAGCGAATTGGCATCACCCTGATCGGTCACCAGAAAAAGATTCTAAACAGTATCCAGCTCATGAGAGTCCATTTGAATCAACTTGAACCAGTTGAAGTGTGATGTTTACACCATCCTCATTCCACCTGTCTCAAACTCTGGGAAAGGCTCTGGGGATATTTAGAATGTGGCTGATGTTGTACACTGGGAATGGGTTSGGGTAGGGAAAGTTATAACAATGTGGGGAGGAGTGGAATAATAACTTCAACAGATCACAAGCACCTGTTGACTCTTCTCTGCCAACAAAGGGGATCAGACGACTTTATGAAGCCATCGGTAGGCTTATTCTGTGGCTGGGAGCCCAGCAAAGTTGCAAAGACATAATAAAGGCAAAAAAGTTGCCATTTTTTCCTAGAAGAATTTTATCCTGGTGTGTGAGATTATTAGTCAGATGGTGATGAGCATCAGGCTATCATATGCTGTGACAGCTGGTGGGGAACTCAAGTTCCAGGCAGTGCACAATACGTGCTAAGAGATGAAATATGTCACCTGGTAATGTTCCAGAGGCTGAGAGTAAAGGGCTTAAAATTCCGTACTATTTAATGCACAGTTCTTGAATCTCCTCTATGATCCAGGAGGGATGTATACTACACCATTGCGCTGAGACAAGGAATGGCAAATCTTTGATGCTGTGCAGCTCTCTCTGTGGGACTGGGACTGGAACCAAAATGAAACAGTAAGGATTCCCAAAATCCATTCTTCTTGTGTAGGCTATTGGAGACGGAAACCAGAAAGGTTCTTGTTCCATCCAGCCTGTACTTATGAAGAAAGACAGAAGTTCTAACACTCCAAATCATAAGCACCCAGAAATTGGATGTTCTTGTTCTCTTCTGATCCCATTACAGACACTGAAGAGAGTGACTGAAAAATCTGAAGGCCTTTGCTATTGAAAAATGCTTGCCTCTTTTCTCACCCTCTCCAGATAGTGCCCTAAAATACTGATGAACTGAACAACATTGAGCACAGACTATGTGCTGAAGATTGTTTTTGAAGAAAATACAGACTTGCAGAGCTCAATTCCAAATATAGTATTGGATCAAGAAAGTYGAACCTCTTTCACAAGCACTGGTACCTTGTACAGAGAAAGGTACCAGTCTGACCAGTCAGTTCAGATCTTAAAAAGAATATCCTCTGGATCAGCCATACAGTATGGTCTCTGGTGGTRGTGTATGAGGAAGACCAGAGGACATAGGTTTTGCCTTCTTCAGATAGACTAGTACTTGATTAAGGAAAGGTCTGTTTCGGGGAGGAGCAGAGCAGAGACTTTCTTTGTCCCTATGCAGGGGTACAAGAACATGAAATTGAACTTGAGAGGAAAACTCATAAATAATGCACTTGTCTACCTCGCCAACCCATATGAAAGGAAATGGAGATTACGTTGTTAACCAAAACCCCCATGAAGCCACTGCATAAAAACTGTCATCTTTGTGTCTAGAGAGGGAGTCACACTGGTTATTCTGATCTGTACTCATCTTTTGGTCCACTATGAATTAGTCATCCACTGTTTTGTGTTACTCCAGCTGCCAGGCAGGGTTAGAATAGCACAACTTCTGCAGATACTACTCCTGTATGGATTTAAAAATCCCCAGTCAATCCAGCAATTGAAGACTGAGAAAATACACGTAATAATTAATGAAGACTCCCATAATATGACAGGAGGTGCACCAGAACAGTTGCACTAGAATAGCCAACACAGTTCAGATTCTTTATTGCAGCATAAGAACAACTTTTTTTTTTTCAGTTGAAGAGGGAGAGTAGAAGTGCATTCTTTCAAGATATGAAAGAATTTAGTACAAAAACAATTCAGGGAAGGAAGAACAAAATATTCGTATCAGTAGAAAGTGAGTGTGAAGATTAAAAAAAAAAAAAAAAAAGACTAGGGTCTGTCCACCACTAGAAAATCAGTTTGTTGCTTTTTAAAGGGTTTCTAGGAACTTGTATACTCACAAATCCACAGTTACATGTATGCTGACTGTCAGCTTCACCTGCAGCATCATTGGCTAAGGAAGTGTCATCCTCTTCAGAAAGCACATCCTGCACAACATGTTGAGGGGAACCTGTAGTCTCTAGCATCATATGTATTATATGTACGTATTCCATATGTGTTGACCAGAGGACCAAGGCATGTATGTTCATCTGTTCATGAGCTACTACAGGCAATGTAGGGAAACACATGTTTTCCATATCTTGGGTGGTCAAGATTAGTGGAGAAGAAGCTAGTGACCTAGTTCAAGTCCTGTGGCGTCTTTTTAGGCTAGTAGAAACTTATATGCTGAAAGTACATGTAGGAGCCATTAATGCAATGGGAGACAAAATGGAATCCTTGTTTGAATCCTATACCAATGAAGCTTATTATCCTCTGACAGGGAGCTGCAGTGAAATAAGCTGCTTGGTGGGAGTGCAGGCAATAGGACATTTACTATTGCATACCAAGGGTATGAAATATTTTTTGCAATCACAGGAAAGGGATTTACTCACTATACAGAGGCAAGCAAGTAGTGATCAGATATTGTAAACCTCCTATTCCTCAAATTCTAAGGCAAGGTTGAAATGGCCCTGCAATTGGTCTAAAGGGTCAAGTTTCAAGATGTTCTGGCTCTGGGTAGAACTGCACAGGAACAGGCTTAGGGTCAYAGATGGAGTGAAAAGAATGACTGTTTTCTGTAAGTCTCTCCATCCTCTTTGTTCTCAGTGTTCACTACTTTCATAATACTTAGTATCTTCAGTACCCTGGGATGCAAAGACTCTTGTGTAGCAATGCATCTGGTGTTTTTTGACATTGCTGCTTGACTCTGCAAGCATGGGGAAAAAAGGCAGTCATAGCAAAAGCATTATCATCGCCTTATCTCACTTTTCTCAACCCTGTGTGAAAGCAGAAATCCTACCTTCTATTCCTATAGACATCAACTATGATATCCTGCAGTATGTGAGGACCCTCAACTGTTGAGGATGAGAATGAGGAGGAAAAGGAGTGGGGTTCACCTAAGATCCTGCTATCTGTCTATATAGCCTTCACCATAAGAGTGATAAACAATGCAAAGAACTGTTACAGGTTCAAAATGCCTAACAGATAAGAAGCTGAGAGATCAGAATGACAAATTACTGCCCACAGTTACTGCATATGCTATCTACAATATATGGTAAGAATACCAAGTAATGTGCACAGGTATCAAGGGCTAGACCTTCCTGAGGGCATCAGGCATTTGCATGGGAACTCAGAAAAGTCACGTCTGTAGCAGAAAAGAAAATATTGCAAAGACTAAGAACTCTCCTGCTTTAACTGTCCTACCAACTTTTTACTATCTGGAGATAGGAAGAAATTTCCCCTTAGGGTACATTGTTTCATAATTGCTTGTCATGAGGTTTCTTGCACTCACTTTTTTGGTGTCTATCACCAGACAGCCTCCCAAATACACAACTGGATCTGTTGCAGTGTCACAATTGATGTATCATGCTGCCAAAGAGCACATCAACCAAGTAAGTTCACACCTACTGTATTTAGATATCCAAATGAAATTGAGCCAGGAGCTACTTGTCAGTCCACCTCTGCCTCACTGAGTCATGGCTTGTTCATGTTGCAAATAGGCCATGCCCCAGCGTATTTGAAGACAAGCTCTTAAGCTAAGATTTTTGCACCCATACCTGGAATGATGTTACAGAAAGGCTCATTGGTGGTATGACTTACACAGTGATTTCTGTGTTTTTGACATGCATGTCTCCTAAGTCCATGTACAGATGACATGGGCTTCAGCATCCTTTTTTTGATTTCTTTGATTTTAAATTTTGATGATGTAGTGTTAGTGCTTACTGTGACAGCACTATACTAGGGCCAGCGGKGGGGGACCCCAGCTGACTAATACTACATAGCTCTCATGGAGACCTGAGAGAGTATTTGTACCTTATTATAAATGTTTTTAGCATCTAGGACTATGTAGAAAGAAAGAAGCTGCTGCAGCTCCCCTAGTCTGAGACAATTCAGATTTTATTAAGCTGAATGAAACCTCTGTGTATGGTGGGAAATGAAGAGCRGCACCAAGGAGCCTACCTTAGAAGACAAAGATGGGGGTGTCCCTCCTGCTGGATTTCCTTTGGTCAGGGATTACAGCCAGTGACTCTAATTCAGGGATATAAGTGAAGGGAACTGTCTGAATCTATCCTGCCTTTGGCAGGATTTTTCTGCAGTCACTACATAGCTCTTGTACATACAGGTGGAGCTAAGCAATAGTTTTGGGTTCAGAAGATAGTTGGTTCTCTCTTCCCTGAAACCGGTTGAGGCTAGAGGGGGCAAAGCAATGAGCTGTTCACATGCTTCCCACATTACTAGTCATTCATAACTAAGGAGAACCCTAGGGACCGCAGACCACATGTAGTTTTGAATTTGAATGTCGTTAAAAGGGAGTATAGTAGGGCAAACCAAAGAACTACAGTATAATCCTTTGCTTTCCAACTCTGTACTGAAGAAATGGCACCTCCCCTGGAATTTACATTATGCTCTGGCATTCAGTCATAATATTCTCTGTATGAAACAGTTCCACTTTAGTATTAATGAAATTGCTGCACTGAGATAATATGAAATTAGCTCTATTTCTACAGCCTGTCATTTTGCAACTCTTAGACCTGTTTAGAGAGGAATTACTCCCCTTGGTACCCTGCTACCTGAGGCACAGAAGAAAAAGCTTAACCACTCTGCAAAAGTCCTTTAGCTTATATATCTTCTCTCTTTTTTCTAGGGGATGAAAAAGGAAAACTCTCTTCCTGAAATATTCTCAGTTCATGTATGCATCTTGAAATGATACCAAGCTTTCTAATTTCTGTCCTGGCCTTCCTTGAGCAATCAGAGTAGTATGACCTTTTCTTCAACTACTCTAGGAGCAGGTACTGTTCCAAATACGAGTTAAAGGGGTTGACATCTATGCCTCACCTAGTTAATGAATTTTGGGCTGATAATTATGTCTCTGATGGCAGACCAACTGTACTTAGTTAACAAGGACAGAACTGTTTGCTTCTGAAAAAGAATCCCTTAAAGTTAGGCCAAACTAAGTAAAGTTGSACTGTTTCTAGTCTACAATGGCACTAGAAATTAGACATGCTGCAGGTTAAAACTAGATTTTTTTAATTATGTCCATACAACTCACTTATCTTCACATTATGTTCTGCTAACTTCTTTGCAAATCTGTGGTTGTCCATACATTCGGACAGCTGTAACAGATTGACCATTTATAAACAATTCTATTGATGAGAATAGACTCTAGTCCCTTTTGAACTACTCTGACTTTACAAGAAAACAGAAGATAAAAAAATAAATAAAATACATTTTATTCAGAAAAATCAGCTAGTTTTACAGATGTGAATGAGAAGGCACTAAAAGAAGCTATCTAAAAATAGAGCTATTAGTTTTGCCTTGTTAAAAGAACAATATTTATAATGATCCTGAGTCTTCTAATTATAATCTGCTATGTCTACAGACTAATAATGTTTCAAAAGGTTTCTCTTTTAGGGCAGGTATAATTTTCTCAGGCCTTGGTTTAATTTGAGTAGGGGGAAAGCTGTTTTAGAATACAGAGAAAAATCTTTGCATCTATTTTCAAATGCAGTGAGAAGTAAAATAAAATGTTAACGAATGAAAATACTAATCATCAACAAAAACAATTATGGTTTTCCCCATTGAAGAGAACTACAGTAAAAATAGCAGTACTCTGCAGTACAGCTGGGCTGGCTGTAATTTGTCCTGAGAATCAATTTAATTAATTCATTGTAGAAATACTATTGCAAATTGAAAAATCAGTCAATCAAACCTACCCATTAGGTAACTAAAGGTCAGTTTAGGAAATGTATTTAATTTCATGCGAACAGTTGCTTAGCTTCATGCACACAGAATTTAGTAAGGATATAATGTTTATTGTCCAGACTACTAAAAATGATTTCTTCAAATTTAAGATGCGTGTTAGATCTTTCTGGGAAGGAACAGTAAGTTATTAAGCTGGAATATATGTCTTAAAATCAATGAACCATTCATGTGAGTTCTCTCATGCCCCACGAGGGTGCAGTACAATAGGCAAATCAAATGTAAAGTTAACCTTTAGTGCTACCGACTTAGGTATTCTCACTTTTCTCATAGCTGTGAGAYGATGCCTTCTCCACAGAAAGGCTGCAGATATGCTTTGGGTCTTTTTTTTCTTTAATAGAATTTAAATATGTACATAAGGCTACCAGGACTTCCTGGATCATCAAATAAATCTTTTGCTATTTTGAACACCATTTTATATGATCCATTTATAAACTTAATAATTCTGACCTTAAAAGTTTGTGGGTTTTTTTTAACTTTGATATTGTTACAGGTCACAGCACTGTTACTGTTCTCACTCTTAGAGTGTTCTCATAACTGCAATGTGACCTATATATCCAAGATACAATATACCCTTCTAAGCACCTTTGAATTCATGAAATATCTATATGTACTGCCCATCTGGTGAGGTTCCACCTTTGCTCATGAGAATTTAGTTCTTCTCTTCATAAGAAAATCCACAATTCTCCTCAAATAAATATTCCGTACATGCAATGGGACCCCAACTCTGACTCTTCTGACCTGACAAGCTTTCTGTCCTTTCCAACACACTCTTCACAACACTGAGTTATGTAGCTGGATTGTTTCCTCACTGGTRCTCTTCAAAGTGCATACCATTCACAATCAATCCTCCAGCGGATTTTGCCCATCATAGTGATGAGCAAGTTGAATGTAAGGAGAGTGGCAATAACAGCAAAGACTGAATAATCAATGCCATACATGAAAGGTAGGTTCACTTCATAGTTGGCAGGTCCATCAATGATGATGAGAAAGAGCTCAAAGATGCTAAAAAGTGCCATGGAGCAGTTGCAGAAATGACCCAATTCATCAGGATCCTGTGCTTGGAAGACATTGTAAAAAGCTAACAGAAAAAGAGAGGAGGGGAAAAAAATTCAAAGACTGTGTTATCATGGCCCTGACCAGTATAACCTGATTGTCTTTAAAAACTRCAATATCAGATTTTAGTCCAAACATTAGGACAAGGTAGCCATGCTTCCTTTGTATGTTTACAGCCTCTTCAGTGAGCCCTTCTTAGTGTCTTCAAGGCTTCCAAGTTCAGCATCCTACTATTGTGTCCTGATGGAACAATATGTTCCATTTGTATATCTGCTAACGATGATGCTGCAGCTGAGAAATTCTCTCTGGATCAGCACAGTCCAGTCTTAYCACATTTGCCTTTGGACAGCTGCATTTCAGTAGCTAAGTGGTCCCATATGCAGGTAATCAATCAACTCCTTCAGTCAAGGAGGTGATAGGGTAACAATAGTTCTAGGTAAGCTGGATGCTATGCACATACTCACCATGGTGTTGCCTTCTATCCCTGCCAGTTTGAATTCCCTTGTTGCTGGGAATCTGGTCTAGGGCTTCCAGCCCTACGTAATATTTCTCATAAGAGAGGATGATACTGTACATCTAGCAGGCAAAGGTCTTATTAGGCTGAAGAATGAGGGTGTGGAGAACAGTGTTCCCTATAGGAATCAGACAGAAAATGAGATCTGTGAAACAACAAGAAAACAAAACTCCTCTCAGAKATGACAGACTCTGATTAGTCCCCACTCAGCTGCAGTAAGAGAGAGTCATTTGGTAGCACTCTGTATGCCCCCAGTGTGCTGCAAACACATCCTCTTGAAAACATGATGACAGCAACTGCCAACTAAAGGCATTCAGTTTACAAAAAATATATTATCGGATGGGTAGTTTGTTGCTGACCTGGAATGGGTATGATAGGCTACCAGTGAAAAAGCCTCTTTCATTTCTGATTTAGGAACAKGAATCTGGAGTAGAGCATTTCTTTATCTAGACAGCTCTAGGTTCATAGCTTCCCTAGCATAGATTATGTTTATAACTTCGAAATTCTAGTCTTTGGTATTATTTTGTCCATGCACATCCTTACAGTGTTGGACCTTGCCATAGGGGACAGCCTTGACTAAACCAAAATTAATATTAAAGGATTTCTTTCACAAAGGCATTGGACATCAACAGACCTTGGACTTCTGGAAGTTGGAGAGTTCAGATGCCCAATTTTGCCTTCAGATTGTCTCCATAAGCCTTGATGTAAGCCATCTGGAAACAATCCCGGCCAATGTGTTCTGGGTCACCCTGCTTGAGCAAAGGGGTTGGACTAGATGATCTACACATATCCTTTCCAACCTCAATCACTCTATGATTCTGTGATTCTGTGACATGGACCACATTCTTATGGAAGGGYCATATGCTATATATAAGTCATGGCCATCCCTCTTCACTGCTTTTCACTTCACCTTTTGAATCTCAGGCTTCAACAGTCTTAAAGTGACATGACTGCAGTCACAGTTTGAGAACAGGGGATACACTGGTTGATAGCATATCATTCAAGTAAAACTGAAAGAAGCTACTGAACAGCTTTTACCCAAGGAGTCTTGTGGTCTCATATCAGCTCTAATGTCAATGAGTAACCATACAACTTCCTCACTCCCAGCACAGGCAGCAAAAGATGAAGTATTCCCCTGAAGAGTAGTTAAAGAGAACAGAGAAAGTAACATGAAGTTAAACAAATAGTGTAAAAAGTCAGAAAAAACTTGCGTATCAAAAAAGTGTCTCCGCCCACCCAACACTATTTCATTTAAAATTCCTGCAACAGCATCACAAAATGACTTGCTGAAAGCAAAAGTARCACAGGAATCTTGCCTCAGAAAGACAGAAAATGATTTTGCCAAGAATCTTAGAGTGAAGGACAGCAAATGAAAAATACATGTATTTCAGAGAAGAAGGCAGAGAGAGTACGAAGACCTTCCAGGATGGGCAGGAAGCACATAAGAATCATTTGAAACTGCATGGAAGAAATTCACAAAGAATTTGGAGAYTGAGAAGTTTCTCTGGACCTATAGCTTTAAAATGACTGAAAATGCAGCAAGGCCCTCAAAAACAGGACTAAACAGTTGTGGTTAAGAGCGTGCCATAGAAGCAGCAGTGAAGATAGTCTGCACAACTAGAGACATAATTTATAACATATTTTTTCTCAGACTTTAATCTTTGTGTTTGCTAAGGAGACAGGAGTGGAAGAAGCAATCCTCCTTGCTTTTAAAGGGATGGAAAGGACAATTGATTCATATAATAAAATATAAACCTTAAAGCTGAACTGAAGGGTTACAAAGAGATGACTTAACTCTGTACAGACATCAAAAAGGACAAACAGGAAGGGAGATGAATGGTTTATACTATTCTTAACTCCTATTTATAATCTTAACTCCTACTTATGATCACTGTTAGCAGGGTGAAATGGAATCTGAGTGGATGTACCTACTTAGGATGCATGTGTGATAAGTTCACCATGTACAGAGAAATTTGGTGGATATTTCATATCATGTTCTTAAAACAGATATATTTTGAATGAATACTATCATTGACACAAAGYTCTCTGCGTTATTTTAAGGGTCAAACTATGAAGCTCTGGCTGACATCAGATATTACCTTACACCATGTGTGAGCTCACAGAACGACAGGTCTATTTGAGAAAGAGAAATGATTCAACAAAAAGAAGACTTTTGCACAGTTTTCTCTTTTGTTCTTCTGTTCATTATTAAGCTGGCTTTCGTTTAGTATTACTTTCCACATGCTTCAGAATTATGTATTGTGTAACTGTATTCACAGTTGTGGTTGCTGAAGTTTGGAAGAGCTGATGCTCTTGGGCACATGAGAAAACATGGTATGATGTTTTGGATTGGTTAAGAAGCTGCTATAATGGGCAAAAATGAAGTCATTAACAGTTCTTGCCAATATCATTATATTTTGGAGTTAACGCCCAGGATTAAAATTTGGCACTTCCCTTTGCTGTATCAGGCCATCTGCAAGCTCTGACAGGCATTTGCCCATAAGTAACAATTAGTTCCAGTTTGGAAAATTTTAGTACAGGGACTAAGTATGTCTTCCCTTTTCTTTTTTAATGAAGTTTGACTTTCTGGAGCACAATTCTCTGACAAGATTTGCCTTCCCTGGCAATTCTGAAGCAAGGAATTATAAAAGACTCACAGACATGCTATTCAGTAGAGAGATAGCTAGAAAGAAAAAAGAAAAAGAAAATAGATGCAAAGATATCAGCTACCTTATGAAACCCTGAGCATGTCAAAGAAAAAGACATCATAACAGTTTAGCCCACAGATAGAGAAGACTGTAAGTACTGTGCCTGAAAACACATCCAGTGGCCCAAGGACTATCGATCAGTCTCCTTTTCCACCATTACTTTCACCAGACTGAAGATCCTTTTCACTACAGCAATGTGAAGAGCAATCTCCCCTACAACACATAGACAATCTCCTTGATGTTCACCACATCATACCAAGGGTKCCAAAGGTATTTCAACAATTAGAAACCCATGACACAGACAGGGATATTTTATTAGTGAAAAATTGAGAGAGCTGCTTGAGGAAATAAAACAGGAGTTTCAAAAATTTCTGTGGGAAACAACATCGAATATGCCTGGAACTGTGGAGATGAAGTGGCTAATTTCTTTACTCTCTTGAAATCCTCAGCAAAAATTTTCATCTCCTTCACTTGCTGGGAGTGACTTAGTAGAAGACATGCTGGATTTTCTCCTATGAGAAGAAGCACAGGATCTGGCCTAGTGTTTCATCCACGCAGTCTTTAATTTATCTTGGCCCAAAGACAGATACTACGATGTTGAAAAGAACTGCCACTCATCATGAACAATATTCACTCTCATTAATTTCTCATTAAAGTGTTTTCGTGTTTTGTTTATTCTGGTTATTTTTCTATGCTTTTTAAACAATTTTACATTTCTGTAAAAGTATAAAATTCTAAAACTTTACACATCTGTAACAGTTTCTATTTAAGTATCTAAAAGAATTTTTTAAATGTTAATTCATCAAATTTTTCATTGGCCTTTATTTATAGTGCTGAAAAAAACATAATATTTTAAAGATGGAGGAACTGAGACACACCAGAAGAAAAAAATGCAGAGCCTTGCAGGGAAATGACAGGGAAATTGTCAGTACTCAGGTTTCCCACACAAATTATTAGATGATATTCCTTACTTTTTTCAATCTCAGATCAGCATAGATTTACTTCCTGGAGTGAAAGTAGAGTATCCAGAGGTGTCGTGCAACAAAATCAAAGGACAATAAAATATAACTTCCTTGTGTACTTCATTTTCAGTGGCTGCTTTGGATCCTAGATACATCTGTAAATGGACCCAGATATTGCAGCATTCTGGACCATCTGGGTGTTCTGAGACTATGTCTTTTCAGTTCAATATTCTTATCTGCATACTGCTTAGATGTCATTACTTTGTTGATGAGCTCTGGGGGGGCTGCCTCCRCCAGAGCCTGAACAGTCTCCACAATGTCATACAAGGTAGCCACATGAAGGTCTGTCTCCCCCAATGCTCCTGGGGAGACAATATCAAATTAACAAATTSAGTATTGAATCTCCATTCTCCAGCCAGCTCCGCTCCACTCTGTACAGATACAGCTATATACCCATTCTCCAAACCTGCAGGCCCCAGATGTTTTCTTCTCAAAAGCGTTTCCAACAAGGCTAGCACAAGAAGGGGCTCTACCTCTCTGATGAGTACCACAGGCTTTACCAATTTTAAGTTTTTGAATAGCCTGGACATGTTAACCTTGGAGGTCTGCAGCAGGGGTGATTCCCAGATCCTGGAAGAATACAAATTGCCCATTAATAGCCTTATGATGAATGAAGTGTTCAGAAGAAGCAAATTTTGTTGCCTGAGCAAAACAGACTTCAAAACAGGTTAAAGTTTTCTGTTCTCAAGATGACACTTTAGAAAAATGTCAAGAAACATGTATGAATGATCCAGCTTTTAAAGAGCAGACATTTTTCACAACCAGGAGATTCACAGTTCAGTTTTTAAATAACTGGAGAGCTGGTAAAAATTTCACAAAGGAAATATAATTCTGACTCAGATATTGATTTATGATTCCAGGGTAATTGTGCAACATTTACCATACTTGACTAGACTAGACAAGTGTCAAATTACCTTCAGTTCTTCTATTGCCAGGCTTCAACGTTTTCCAGCAGGTTACATATGARCTTCTACTCAGGAATTGCATGAATTCCAAGCATTGTTTCTGGATTTCCATTCCAATTTCAGTCATGTCAGTTAGTCTCATGTAGACTAGTTCATTGATTCTTGTCAAACGACAGAATTCAATAACACACTTCTCTCTTTCTGACAGATAGAAATATACTGTCAGAACAAAACACTTTCTCCTTGCTTCCATCCCTCTCCTCTAACCAAGAAACTAACCAGGTGGAAAAATCATCATAATTAATTATTCAAACATTTTATCTTGCTCCATCCCAGCATGGGAGCTTCAGCTGAATACAATGTGTAATGGTCCTTCTGGAAAGTTTGAAAATGAAGACATCATTGTTAATAGCAAAAAATAATTATAAGAAAAAAATGAAAGTTGGCTGCATGCCCATTGTAGTTATTTCTGATGTTGGGAGCCACAGGGGTTCTTTCTATATGCACCTAGTCAGCTTAGTCTGCCAAAATGTAAAAAAGAAAAGGGTTCCTCTTCATCAGCTTATTAACTTAAAGTTAAATAAGGTGATAGCCTAAGGAAATGTACTAACAACATGCATCATCACAGTTCATAAAGAGAGAATGAAAACCACTCTATCTGCTTTTAATGGATCAAGCTGTGCTTAAGAAAATGACAAGTCAAGCCTAAAGTTACTGGCAGACCTACTGAAAAGATGGAGTTGGAATAATAGAGAATCTTGCTAACAGRTATTACACTGGAGCTGTGTGAGGTCAAAGAATTAAATTAGGAAAAGGGCAACATCTCTCTGCTGATCTGCATCTGCAAAAGCGCATGTAGAAACCAAACATGAAAGAACAGGAGGAACGAAGAGCAGGACTGAAGTGTGCTTGTATATATTGTGGTGAACACTTTCCCAGCATTACCTGGCACTGCATAACATCTTACGTAGTGCTATTAGCTGCTCAGCTTTATGAGCCATATATCTGCTTTATTAAAAAGACAGGCTAGAAGGGTTGTAATAGTCCCTAAATTGTTCGGTGGGTAATACAAACAGTCCAGAACCTCTATTCCACTGCTTGCTTAGAGCAGAAGTAAACAAGATTAATCGTGTGTGTGTAGTTGGATACCAGTCTCAAGCTTTGTTAATGTATATGAAACACTAAAGGAAGGCATGGGGATCATCATTTCCCTTGAATCAACTGTGGGAAATGGGTCCTGATCTTAATCAAGCATCCTAGAAAAAGGTGGGAGAAACCCTTCCACCTGAGTCTTAAAAGTTTACCTTGTATGTTTTGGTTTGGTTTCCATGCACCCCATGGACAAGGAGACTGCTCTAAAAGCTTTGCTGCTTCTCTCTACCCATGTAGACTCCAGTGACTCCAGTGATAAGGATTGAATAGCAATGCATACATGGAAGAGAGCAAAGTATAGCTGCATCCTTCAGCAGCTGCATGGAATAATATTTCAACAAACAAGTAGGTTGCATCCTTCCGCAAATCAAGATTAGAACTCTAGGCAGAAATGCAGCTTGCAGCCTTGTAGCTGCAGAAGGCAGGCAAGATATGCAGTGACTGAAAAAGAAATAGTTGTCCCTTAACATACCTTTTTAGGATTTACCTTCAACATGTAGTTGCCTCAGGTAACTGTAAAAGGAATAGTGATTTCACGCACTGCCAGATGACAGTAACAGATGACATTTATGAAATGTTTTAACAATGTTCAATTTAGTAGGTTTCTCAGGCATGTTCCTCAGGCATGATGATCAAGCCTTAAAAATCACCAGTCTTGTCATCTGGTTCTCCTAGAAAAAGCAAAGAATTAACGAAAGGTATTGAAGAGAGATGGCCCAGGGAACACTGGAGGTTACTCTGCATCTAGCAGAGGAGACTGAGAAATTGCAGAGAGACCTTACAAGAGCCAGATAGCTTTAGAAATTTTCTGAGCACATTGTAAATTCTCTGCAAAACTAATAATCCAAAATTAATTAATCTCCCAAATAGGAATTCCCAATCTTCAAAATGAGTCAGGTCATCTGCAACTTTCTGTGAAGACACAGAGCAGAGAAGGAGAGGAAAAAAAAAAAAAAAAAAAAAGCGGCTTTCCTCTGTAGCAGATATTCCCTAGTCTCAGCCAGCAAATCGTCTGCTTTGCCTTACTTAAATAAAATATTATTACCCTATAAAGAATTCTAGCCACGCAATAGCCTCAGAATAAGATGGAAGGCCTGAATCTCACTATCAACCAACCAGTTTGGAATTTTAACAATGGAACCAGTACATCTCTGAGATTACTGAGTGAATCTGATGACTTTATGAAAGTCTGATCTAAATATGAGATAAGGAAGAAAACTGCAGGCTCATTCGAGGCTGAATGGAGCATGATTAAATATTTGAACACAGAGTGGCAGGAAGAAAATAATGGTTAAAGAGCTAAGCTGGAAAAATTCTTTTCCTTCTCAGGAGAAGAAAATATGCAGGGAAGCCTGAAATTCCAAAATGGCATGTCATTGTAATCTGCAGCTGCCCAAACCTCTCATAGATAATCCACATTCATACCTCCTGCAATTTCTGAAGTCCAGTGCAGTTATACTGCAAATGATTGAGCTTCTGAGMTTGAGGTAACTGTTCCATAGCCTTATAGAGTTGTAATTGTGCAGAAGGATCTCACAGTATCCCATTTGAATCTTCTCTTTTTGTCTAATTATTTCCCTTTGTTGTAGTTTTTCACTCTAAACAATTTCTGATGCTTCTTCTACATCCCAGTAATACCCATATAGTTATTGTGCATTCTGAGCACTACTCTTTTGGTTTTACTTATTTAATGAAAAGTGTATGTTATACATATATATATGTATAACATTTATGAAATAATATATGTTAATATAAGCATTTTCATATATATACATAGCATGTATCATCTAACTTTTTACATGCATACATACATATATACACTTATACAAAGGGAGTATATAAATAATGACATATGTCTTCCATTAACATTAAAAGGTATAAAAACAAATAGTGCTAAAGATTTGTGTGTGCCTGCAAAAATCAGCCTAATTTCATGTACATATATTTCAGAAAAAAAGTACTGAAAAGTACTAGGAGCTTTTTTAGGGTAAAAGACCTTTCTACATRTTTCTCTTTAGTTCAGATAGCTCTTTAATTCACTGTTTTCTGCCGAATACCAATGCATAGGGATTTGGGTAGTAACTTTGTTACGTTCTGACAAATATAAGTTGCATTTCCTTTCCCAGGCTTCGCTGAGATAAACAGCAAAAATAAGTAAGTGGATGTTTGTGTTTATGCTACAAAAAATATAGTGGGGAAAGGAAATAGAAGCAAATAAATTTATTAGTCATAATGCATAAAAACATCAATCTGTTCCTTTTACAGCACAAATTAGAACCTGAAGAACTGTAGACATAATAAGAAATAGGGGACAAAACGTGTCTAGTAAGTCTCAGAATTTATTTGGGCTATCAAGAAGTACTTTTGCTGGTCAAGAAGCAATAAAATGGCTAGATATGACCACACTGCCAGAAGTACAAAACTAAAGCTCACAGCAGAACATTCATAGTTTCTGTTATTGAGTTAGCTCAAGCAAAGAAGGCATTCACTTATATGTTGAACTCTTAGTCATCATGCACATAGATTATTAGCTCCTACAAGAATCCTGGAAGGTTCCTATAAGAACCCTAGAAGTGCTGCTCACAAGTGACATTCGAAGAAACTTCTTCACTTTCAAACTTGAAAGACAACAGTACCCAGATTACGGCAGAACGACTGAAATTTATGACCCTGAATAATCTCTTACCACCCACGCTTCGCAGAGGGAAACATCGAAGTGCCGCAAGTCCTGTAAGGTTGTCTCTGTATCTTCTAAATAATTCAGAACCAAAATATCCCACTTGGAACTTGGAGCAGTGAGCAACGTGGTGCCTAAAACATAATTAAAAAATCCTTCATGCACTGAAAAGCCAAGTACAGCCTCACCTCCTGTCACTTTTTCCTAATGATTTTTCTCCTTTACCCTGTAACATTTTCAGATTACCTCTTGCATCATTCAAATGGTCTTTGGTCTTATAAACAGTTTTAGAATCTCTTACTCTATAGAATACTGGTAGACTCCAATGCATGCAGAGACCAGTATTGAAAACAACTAGGGAGATTTGGTTCTCAGAGCTTCAAATACAAAAAAAAAAAAAAAAAAAAAAAAAAAACAATTAAGCAATGACAAGCTTTCATAAGGGCATAACCTTCCAAGAGAAGTGTCAAAACCCCATTGCTTGAGTCATCTTAATACCCTGTTAAGAATAATTGGGCAGTATTGGCCAGTAAAACAGCTCTATACGAATTTCCAGTGAACTTGCCAGTATGTTATCAGTCAATCAACCCATAAATCAGTCAAACCTGTCTGGGAGGAAGGAGAGTAAGTCCAATGAGGCATGAGCTGAGATTAATTCTTCTCTTGAAAAGCAGGAAGGACAAAAAGGGAGGGATTATCTCCCTCTCTTCTTCTACCTCTTCCTCCATTGCCTGCAACCTCCCTACAGATTAGCAGTAGTATTCTGGAGCATGGAAATTCCATACACAGTTCAGACCCAAAGGCTGAGGAAGTATTACCTTCTCCTTGCACAGGCAGGAATTGCCTAAAGAAAACAACCTTACCAATGAAATTAGGCTAGTCAAAGGAAACAGAGGACAGCCCTGAGCTCCTCTCTGTCTGTCATTTAATTAAAGAGTAATGGGCATCTCCCTAATATGTGGTTTTATAGGAAGGAAGAGATTTGGCCTAAGACAAAAGGAATTGACTGACGTCAGCACAGACAACCTGGCTGAGCTATTTCTCCCTATTCTTTGTAATTGTGTATCTCATTTTTATAAAATTGATTCATCYACACAGAGACAGGGAACTGATTCTTTCTAAAAGCTATCTGCAAAGAGAAGAAAAACAAAATAAAATATCACGAAGCAAAAAGAGACCGTAAAAAGATATTTGCAAGGGTTTGCATTCTTTTGAGGTTTTAAGTGGATCAAGGCCTTTCAATATTTTTCCCAGGTAATAATATTTTAAAGTTAAACTTGTGAAAATTATCACGAAATATTGGCAGTATAATTATATTTTTCATTTCTTTGAAACTCTTCATTATATTTTTAATCAAAATAAGTAAAGAAATTCTTTATTGAAATATTCATTTTGTTTAACTATTCTCAAATTTAGGTTTTGACTACTGGAAAAAAGCCTATAAAATTGATATAGAGACAAGCTGGGATTGGGAAATTTTGTCTAGTTTGAATTATAAAAATATTCAGGGAAGGAGGGACTTCTGGAGGTCTCTACTCCAAACACCCACTCAGAAAARTAAGATTAACCCCCAATCACACCAGATCAGGTTGCGCAGGGCCCTGTCCAGGTGATTTCTGAACATGTCTAAGGGCTGAGAGTTCCCAGGCTCTCTGAGCACCTGTTCCAGAGCTGAACCATCCTTGATGAGGGGATAAATTTTTCTTTATATCCTATCAGAATTTCCCTTAGTGTGACCATTCCTGGTTTTTCTTCTGCTTTTGCTGAGTTGTTCTGAGAAGAGTCTGACTTMTCCTTTTCTGTAACTCCACGCCTCCCTAGGTTTTTGATCAAAAAAAATAGATTTTCTCTGAACTTTGCTTCTTCAAGCTTCCCTCAGCTTCTCCTGACATACCACACAGTCCAGCTTCCTAAATATATCTTAGTGGTCCTTAACTGTATTTTTTCCATCTAGTTCATCATTCTTGCTCATTGAAGAGGCCAACACTGGAATAGGCTTCTAGGTGCAGCCTTATCTGTGCTGACTAAAGGGAAATAATTACTTTCCCTGCCTTGCTGGCTATGCTTTTCCTAATACAGTACAATATATAGTTAAATGTCATTGTCACAAAGGTACACTGTTGACTCATACTCAGTTTGGTGTCCACCAGTTATACACTTTTCAGTGGATAGATGGATCCTTCTAGAGTTAACTTTAGCCTTCTAACAGTAAGCTTACTTTCTTAATACAGAAAGTATGTTCTTAATTCCTAGCCATAAGTAGTGCACATGCATACATACCCTGCCAGAGTGCTGTCAGACAAATGTCCTAGATCTATATATTCATTCAGCCCTATGTGCACATATCCAACCAGCAGACGAATATTGCTTTAAGAATTATTCTAAATGCTATGTAATACATTTTATGGCTATTTTATTAACATTTTATTAAGGGATATTGCACTTACTTAATCTTCACAAATTTTTAATGGTAGGCTTTCAAGTTTCATTTTAGATTGTTTAGCATCGTGAACACCTTGCTGAGAGTGAAGAAAGGGGACACTTGAAGCATTATGTAGTTACAAACAATTGGAAGATGGAGTTTTACAGGCAGTGATAACTGCAGTCTGAAGGCTGTTGTACTTTGATTTTGACTTGGTAACTTGAACACTGCCARATGGCCTTTCCAGAATGGAGGGCTGCCATTCCATGTATATTTGTTTAAATATTGTAACAAAGTCACAGTGATAAAACTTCAGGCCCCCAAAGTCCCATGGCTCAACCTTGTTTTCATTTGAACAAACAGGGGATCTACTCCCTACGGATAGAAAAGTTGCATCTTTCTACACAACAGTTCAACAGTGGTCTTAGAAGTCATGTCACTTCATTCACCCATTCATCACCAAATAAGTGCGTCATGACATCCAGGTGGGACAGGCCTGACAGCATCCTCAACTGACAAGTTCACTGTTGGTAAGAACAATGCTCCTCAAAAGATAAACATATAACTGTGTCCAGGACATGCAGCTCAGTAGTTTGGATTTTGCCCAGATTTTGCAGCAAGATATATATACTAAGCAGTTTAATATTATAATGCTTTAATTTGGTTTCCTCAAAGGATTGGTGATAATAGTACGCCTTAGTAATACTGTCCCTAGGAAAACAAACCCAGCATGGAAACAGAAGCAAATCTGTTTCCAGATGGAAAAGGTACCAGATGAGGATAGATAGATGTGAACATCTCTGGACTACAAAATATTTATTTGAGAGTTTCACAGGAGTACACTTACTTTGCACAAAACTTATGTTTCTTTCTTCCCTCTGGGCTGAGAAGAGTATATAGGTTAAGTTACTCCTGTGTTGCCAAGGAGGTAGGAAATGCATCCAGGGCAACATACATGGGTAGACACAATGTTTTTTGACTTGCATGGGAGGTCTYCCTTTTATACAACTTCCAAGAAATGCAAAGACAGATGCAAAAACTCAGGTGCGTGAGAATAACTAATACTAATAAATCTACCTAAATTTGCTAACTGTCCAAAAGGTAATCCTACATTTCATTTTCCATGCAGAGACTCAAGAGTTAGATTTTGAGGTGATTTTTTTAAAGGAACAGATGTAATTAATTGGTCTGAGACAGGAAAAATAATTTAATCTATTTTATTATTAAGAGTAAAATCTGCAAAGAACCTGCTGAGCTGAGAAATATCTAGTGTGAGTCAGCACAAAAGCCTCTATGACAAATGACAGGTCAAGATAGTTCCTCTTTTTGTGTCAATGAACTTCAAAAATGAMCTTCAAAATATCAATGTGGATTATTACTGTAAGACTACAAGACAATTTTGTGATAAGAATATAATATAAATGTAAGAAATCCATCCTACCAAATGACCACAAGGTAGCAGCAGAGATCTTCATCGAAAAAAAAAGAAAAAAGAAAAAAGAAGGGCTTGAGGAAATTCATGACTGCCTGAAAATGAATGTTTTTGATATGGAAATCTTGCTCAGTACATGAGTACAAATAAGGTTGTAAAGAAATGCCAACTTGCATACATTTGACATGTAAAACAGATCTGAAATTATATTTTTAATTAGATTTAAATCTAAAACAAGTAAGCAGAAGAGCTTGGAACTATACTCAGAGTACAGGACAAGTGTATCCAAGTGGCATGTAGGAAAGTTTGGATTTTATTTTTAAATAGTCCAGCTGTGATGTTGAGTCTTGACAGAGAAGCACTCTGATTTTTACAGTAACATTTTCATACTTATTTTAAAAGTACATGTCACATGTTTTCTTGGACACCTTGAAATATTTGTCTACAGATTCTTATCTTAAAACTGTTTCTAGAAATTTATCTCAGATTTAATAGGGAAGACATTTTATTATCCATACACACTTGTACTGGATTAATAAAACTAACACATAATCTCACTTTAAAGTATATCAATACAAATTTATGTTTAGAGAAGACATATATGAGATAATCTCAATTAAATATAACTCATTTGAACTGAGTGTTAGTTTTTAAATATACAGCTACAAAGATCAGTCTAACCCAGTCTAAGGTCTCATCTTTAGAATCATAGAATTAGTAAGGTTGGAAAGCACCTCTGGAGATCATCTAGTCCAACCCCCGCCCCGCTCAAGCAGGTCACCTAGAGCATGTTAGACAGGGATTCATCCAGGCAGGCCTTGAATCTCTCCAGAGAAGGAAACTCCACAACCTCTCTGGGCAACCTGTGCTAGTGCTCCGTCACTCTCACAGTGAAGAAATTCCCCCTCACGTGCAGGTGGAACTTGCTGTCGTTCAGTTTCTGCCCATTGCCTCTTGTCCTGTCACATGGCACAACTGAAAAGAGTTTGTCCCCATCCCTTTGACACCCTCCCTTTAGGTTCCTATAGACATTGATAAGATCCCCCCCTCAGTCTTCTCTTCCCCAGGCTCAACAGGCCCAGCTCTCGCAGCCGTTCCTCATAGGGCAGATGCTCCAGCCCTCTGATCATCTTTGTAGCCCTACGCTGGACTCTCTGCACTAGCTACATGGCTCTCTTGKACTGGGGAGCCCAGAACTGGACACAGTACTCCAGGTGAGGCCTCCCCAGGGCTGAGCAGAGGGGCAGGATCACCTCCCTCGACCTCCTGGCAACACTCTTCCTAATGGACCCCAGGAGACCATTGGCCTTCTTGGCCACAAGGGCACATTACTGGCTCATGGTCAACTCATCATCCGCCAGCACTCCCAGATCCCTCTCTGCAGTGCTGCTCCAGAGAAGGTCAGCCCACAGCTTGTACTGGTGCCTAGGGTTATTTCTCCCTACGCGCAGGACTCTGCACTTGCCCTGGTTGAACCTCAGGAGGTTCCTCTCCGCCCAGCTCTCCYGCCTGTCCAGGTCTCTCTGAATGGCAGCACAGCCCTCCGGTGTATCAGCCACTCCACCCAGATTGGGATCATCACCAAACCTGCTGAGGATGCACTCTGTCCCCTAATCCAGATCAGTGATGAGTTAGTTGAGCAGGACTGGACACAGTACTGAGCCCTGGGATACTCCTCTAGCCACAGGCCTCCAACTAGACTCTACCACTGATGACGACCCTCTAAGCTCTGCCTTTCAGTCAGTTCTCCATCCACCTCACTGTCCACTCATCTAACCCACACTTCCTGAGCTTATTGAGGAGGATGTTCTGGGATCCAGTGTCAAAAGCCATGCTGAAGTCAAGGTACACAATGTCCACTGCTCTCCACTCATCTACCCAGCCAGTCATTCCATCATAGAAGGCTGTCAGATTGGTTAAGCAGGATTTCCCCTTGGTGAATCCATRCTGACTACTCCTGATCACCTTCTTTTCCTCCATATGTCTGGAGATGACATCCAGAAGGAGCTGTTCCATCACCTTTCCRGGGATGGAGGTGAGGCTGACTGGCCTATAGTTGCCTGGGTCCTCCTTCTTGCCCTTTTGGAAGACTGGAGTGACAYTGGCTTTCTTCCAGTCCTCAGRAACCTCTCCCATTCTCCATGACCTTTCAAAGATGATGGAGAGCAGCTTGGCAGTAATATCAGAACTCTTGGGGGCATCCCATCAAGGCCCATGGATTTGTGGATGTCGAGCCTGCCCAGAAGGTCTCTAATCCTATCTTCCTCAACCAAAGGAAAATCTTCCCTTCTCTGGACTTTCTCCCTCATGTCCAGGCTGCAGGATTCCTGAGGGCTGCCCTTAACAGTGAAGACTGAAGCAAAGAAGGCATYCAGTAAYTCTGCCTTCTCTGTRTCCCTTGTCACCAGGGCCCCTGTCCCATTCAGTAGCGGGCCCACATTTTCCSYAGTCCTCCTCTTGCTGCTGATGTATTTGAAGAAGCCCTTCCTATTGTCCTTGACATCCCTTGCCAGACTCAATTCCAAATGGGCCTTAGCCTTCCTCACAGCATCTCTACATACTCTGACTGCATTCC
>NW_028187111.1:154179-289669 GCF_003343005.1 Rhea americana
CTTCCTTCTAGGGTCTTAACCTATGAGACTCCACCAATTAGGTCTCTGAAGAGCCCAAAGTCTGCTCTCCTGAAGTCCAGATCTCTTTATGTGTTACTCCTTGCACACCATTCAGTATTTTTATTTTCAGTCTCTATTTTTCTTTGTTTATGTTCATAACTACCTTTTCAACAAGAGGCAGTGATGGAAATACTATATTCTCTGATAGAAAGATAACCATCCAGCTTACAAGAATTATTACAAAGGCTATGTGGGTGTCCATAGGTTCTTGGTTGTGTGTTTTGGTACGATGAAGCCATACCTCAAATATTTTCCATTATTCATTTGAACAGCTTAGATGGAGGAAGGGTGTACTTCTCAAAGTTAAGCCATAAAGGTTAGCCCATGAACACTGGAATTTAGTATCCCCCTGGACAAATGTCTTATTCTAAGTAATGACTTGTACTCTGAGGCACTCCAAGACCCTTTGAAAAAAAATATTGAGTTCTCACTCACTTAAAAAATCCTGCCACCTTTGGATATAACATGTTACATTCTTCTGTAGCTAAAAAATAAACAAGCAGATGATTTTGGCTTTTTTTCAAGACACTTAAGACACAATATAACCTCACTGGCAGTGGCAGAATGGAATGAGGCAGGTGATTGAAACTAATCATGACATGCATAGGTTGCTGTCTGGTTTTTCTGCAATGATTCACAGTATCAAGGACAGTTAGTGGACTTGTCCTCCTTGCAGGTAGGAATAAGAAGTGTTCTGTGTCAGTGATATCTGTTGCTCTACAGCTAAGCTCTCCATCAGAATTCAAAGAAGCTGGCATAGGCTTATCATTTTTGAAAATGAGATCAGTTGAAAATGAAGATAGTCATTGCTGAAAATGCTCATTCAAAAGAGAAAATTATTTAATCCTTGTTTGTAATGTGGGAATGTGGTAAGTCCACATGTCCTGCATACTTGACAGACTGATGGTTTCCCATGAAACAGTTCTGCTTCAGAAGCAATAACAGAACAATACAGCTTGTTCTTAACTTCTCAACCATAGATGGTTACATGCTAGTAAGTGTAAAGTTTTGTTCATTTATAAGAACTGCAGCCTTCCTGTGCTCAGAAGCAGAGGTCTCAGGCCCCTAAGAAAGAATTTACATTTGCTGCACCAGAGTCCTGCTTCTAGCATAGAGTTAAGAAGTTTGATTCTGTCCAAAATATATCTAGGCCAATGCATCAGAGATTCTGGGGGGCAGAATTGGGCCTTTGTATTGTGTTAGTGAAAGAGAATGTGAGCCTGTCCATAGAGGAAGATGTCCAAGCTGCCAAAAGCAATAAATTAATATATTCAGCCACTATATCTGGTATCTTTGAAAATTCCCATCTAGATGACCAGGTCTAGGAGGATTAAGAAGCAATATCCTTAGGGTTTATATAGATGTAGACCCCACATCCAGGTCAAAGAATAGATCTGGGTTCCTAGCTATGGATAGCCTATCCATATGTTTGTATAGAAGGGTAATGCACACCAGGCAAACCCTCTGACAAGTTGAGGAATACCAGTGATGCAGACCACACAGAAATGTAGACTAGACACACATAGAGTTGACTTCAAATACATTCTTGACATACTCATAGCAGCTGTAGGTGGTCAAGCACCTCACAGTAATAAAAAACGTCTTCAGTACAAGCCTGAAACTAGTGAAGGTGGTGGTCAAGCTCTTCATAGAAACCTCAAGCACAAATCTGATCATAAAGCTTTGTACCACAGCTGGCCATCCCAGCTAAAGAGAAATGATGTAGTCCCAACAGCTAGCATTGGTTTCCCTAGAYCAATACTATCACTGAGCAATAGAGAAATTTATCTGGGCTGCATGCTCAAGTCATGCCAACAACTGAAGGAAGGTAAGAAGGTAAAAGACAGCTGATGTGCTAGTCAAGGGCCTCAAGTCCTGAAGGCTTAGCATGAGGGACAAGTTTATAATTTTCAGTTCTGTCTACCATTGTATAGATTGCTTTACTCTCCTGTTCCCCAAGAAGACCATTGGGGAAACAGTTTTCAGTCTCAGTTTTAATTTGTTTATGTTCATAATTAGTTTTTCAAAAAGATTGAGACCAAGTAAAATAAAGTTTCTGTCTAAAGCTTAGGATAGCCAGGCCAAGCTACTTTGGCAAACATCCCATTTAATTTTAGATGATGCATTTTTCAGTGATGTACTAAACAATTATGAGAAAATTATTGCCTTTTGTTTTGAACAATCACATTAGCTATATTGTCTTTTAACCTCATCAACAGAACATACACTTTAATGCTTTACATAGGAGCTTATTTTTGCAGAAAATAATGAGGAAATTCTTACAAAACAGGACTCCCAGGTTCAAATATATACTTTATTTTTGCAGAAAAAAACAGTTAAATTCTGTGTTCAAGTCAAATTCCAACCTAAAGGATTACATAGCTTGGCTACCTAAAYATTTTTGGTTTGGTTTTATACTCTGGTTGTGCTAACTTCATACTCTGAACAACCGAGTGTTAAGTGGTATTAAGCAGACAGTATATTCCAAACGCCAGGAAGCTTCTTTCCTTTTATTAGTGATGTCTTCCCTCTTTGATATGCACTTCCCAATCAAAATTACCCTCATTTTAGTGAAATTCAAGTTAAAGACAACACATGTCAATGGCTCCCAAGTGCTTTCCCAAAATATACTAATTAAAAGAACTAAACAAGTATTAGAAAACCAAGAAAGCAGAGTTTAAGCCTATACTCTAAACTAGACATCAATGTCTACAATAGAAGCAAATTGATAATTTGTTTCAAATAGACCTGTCCCACTCAAAGAGCTGGAAACAACTTCCCTTAATATGCTATTTGTAGAACAGGGAATGCTGAATATCAGCAATTTCACTTCATCTGAAACATGCTTCTTTAGAAGCTTCCATTCACCCAACTGGGGAATCGACCAGATTTATGTCTCTCCTCCACATCCCTTCTCTCTCTCTTCCTAAATAATATGGTCAGTGATTCAGGAAACCAGTGAATCAACTTTTCAGTGCTGCATGAGGAGAGGGGAGAAAGGGGAAGCTCTAATGCTTTTTTGCCTTCTCCATGCAGAACTATGAGGCTGCCAGCATCGTAAGGATGAACTACGAAAAGTTTGTCAGATGATGAGAATAAAAAAATAGAGTTTTTTTTTCTTCCTTGAGGGATACTTTGAGCTTTATTTAAAATTCTAAGCACCTCCTGTGCCTCACAGATCCCCATCTGAACAAATAGCTGTGTGCTGTCTGATTTGTAAAGAACCGAGCAGACATAGAAATAAAGATTTCCCAGCACCCCCCAACGGACATTTAAACGAGCTTACTGCCAATTAAAAGTACTGTATTGTCAATCTCTAGGACCTGAAACTCTCAGCCTATTCATGACAATGTTGCAAGTTTAACAGAGTTCCTCTCCATATTGTATCCTCCCACTGTGTGAACTCAGTTATGCAAACTCAGTTTGGTGAAACCGTTGTGGTTATTTCAGGCTGCCTCACCAGAAAAGGAAGAGCTGCTCAGTGCCATTGCCTGAAGGGGACTGCTATATGTGCCTTCTTAACACATCACAGCACTATCTGTACTAATGCCAGGAACGTCAAACCTACTGCATTCTCTCTTTCAGTGGGGATTTAAAAAAAAAAAAAAAAAAAAGTCCAACTTCAAAATAAAAATCCTACTACAAAATGCATCATGGCTCTTTGTGCAGGCAGCATAGCCTTAACACTTCCACGACTCTGTTGTGTATTTACTGCAATTCCAAAAAACTGAGCTATGAACTGAACTGCAAATACAGCTACTTTTTGCTCAGAGTAGTTGAAAATATTAACCTGCTAGGGGAGTTTAAACTGATGTCACTGCTGTTTCTTCAGGCTTATTTACAAAAGCTAGCTTTAAAGGCAGCACAAATATCAATATAGGTGTGAGGACATGCTCAAAAAGCTTAGCAAATTCTAGGCAACAGCCATACCACRGACATTCCTACACAAAATATGTCTCCTACAGGAAGTTTCTTCACACTTTCTTGTTAGGTAGCCTTCATTATTTTTGACCTACCACAGAATAAGGCTCATGCAACATTTTATACTTCGTTTACAGAAAAAATGTTTATGTTTAGAAAAAGAACATAGATGAGGGAATAAAATGTCTCTGGAGTGAACAGCTGTCAAGGAAAAGAGCATCACACTTCAGATACTTGACATGGAACACTGGAGAGCTCCTTCTTTTTTAAAAATAAACCTTAGTTTAGGTTAAGGTTGAGACCTAATGCTCATAAATTAGGACTCAGTTTTATTTCTCTTTTGGCYACAAGCTTCTTCTATAGCAAAGTTGGTGAGATGTCACTGCAAGAACCAGKGGTAGCTTTCCAAATGAAGAGAATATCTTTGCAGATAACTGTGGTATCCCTTCCTAGGACCTCTTGATTGTGTGAGGTACATCAGATCTTTAAATCCATCATAACCAAAAATACTCAGCATGTCATAACAAGCAGACTTGAGTTTAGTCCAATTAAGCTAATGGAAACCAGGGAGGGTATTGCAATTTTTTGCAAATATTTTATTCACAGAAAAATGCAGTTTGGGTTAGCTTAAAGCTATTCAGGAAGTTGGAACCAATTTAATAATTAGTTTAAAACACAGAAATATGAATCTTCTAGGTTTTTTAGATTAAGGCACAGATAACAGAACTATCATATACAAAATTTAAAAGAAAGGGGAAAACAATAAAAAAGAAAAAGAATAAAAAGAAAAGGATAACCATATCTTATTGTGTAACCCAGTCACCTTCTTTTCAGTAACTCTGAATTTAAAACCATACACTATGTGATTCAGAGCAGGATTTAAATCAAAACCTCAGAAAATGACTCTGACCAGACATCTACATGACATTCCATATTAAACTGTTTTCAGTGTCTTGCTACTCTGAATCAAGGATAAAGAATACTAGAACCTGAGTTTCTCCCACTGCTGTGTTTGCTAGGGAAAACTCATCTCTTTAGGATTCATAAAGCTTTCTCTCAGCTTTTGTTAAAAAAGTAGATCTGCTAAAGACATCAATTAYGTCAAATAGAGCACAGAACTGTGTTTGAATAGATTTTTTACCACATTTATTTCAATTCACTATAATTATTATGTATTTCTGTTTACTCAATACAATTTAAAACGAAAATCAAACTGTATTTCAAACAAGGACAAAAAACCAGCTGTGTAGTCTCATGAGACAATGGAATAGGGTGAATATTGGTCAAAAGCTCAAATGTCCTTCTCAAATACACTTGGACAGGCTAACTGAGGTCATTGGGGTTACAGAGTACCACGGAGAGTAATATTTAATCCCCTCAAAAAATGCAATGGCTCTCAGCTGTTTGCATTACATAATAAACCTTTAGATAAACTTGCTAGAAAAAGTCACTCTTAAAAATATGGTCATTTACAGTCATTTACAGTCATTAAAACTCTATTAGCAGAGCTCCATTCTTCATCATATTATTTATATAATCACCTAAAAAATGTGTCAGACAGTTCTACATGAAATTCCAGTTCCTGCTAGGTAGCAGGGCATTTTTTAGATAGCCAGATAAACAGCACTACTGTACCATGAAACATGAATTCACAACTGATAGCAGCTGGCCTCACCTACAACATGAACTCATGTACTGTAGAAAAAATGCTCTGCCAAAAGCTAACACTTCATAAAAATTTAAAGTAATAAAAGTTCTTGGAAGATCAAGTCATTCCTATTTCTAATGTATCCAAGATTTGCAATGTAAGTTATAACATATGATACAATCAAAGCCTTTAATCAATGTTGACATGCTGAAAGAAATAAATTAGCCAAATACGAAAGCTCTAACCTTCAGACTGTGACAGTGAAAATGRGGAGAAATAAAACAAGTTATTCAAGGCCACATATCACAATTAAAATTCAGGTTTACATGACGCTTGGACAACACAACTTCCTTTCAACAAACAAAACTATTTCCTTTTTTATTGTCTGAAAATAGGATAATCTAGCCATTGCTATACTGCGTTGCAAGGCAACCCACCATCTCAGTGCTCTGTTAGGGAATGTGTCCATTAAGATGTGTGATGAAGATGTCTAGAGGTCTTTTAAATGTCAATATTGGGATCAGATCCACCCATGAAGTATAGGAGGTGATTAGTTAAATAAACCTGTATGGGGGAAGAGGGAGAGGGGTATCATGTAAGTCAACATAACACCACTGGTGATGGGAGAATTGCAGTAGATTTAACTTTCCCTTTTCTGTTAGAGCTTCACCTCAAGAAGGTACAGCTCACACTATACAGTAGGCTTATGCTATTAAGCATGCAATAGATTTAATATGGCGCAAAAAAGTAACAAAACTCTAGATGCTCTATTCTTCTTTTTTTGATTGTGCTGTGGTTTTTACATCACTGTATCTTACAGCCATGAGTTCCATAAGTTGATTACCCKCTGTGTAAAAAGTACTCTTTTTTAGCTGGCAACATCTCTTTTTTTCTTCTATTATATGAAGGGTTGAATAGGAATAGCCTTCTCTATCTCACCGATTATTTTAGGACATCTTCCCTCCATGTACAACACCCTCCTACTTATTCATCTTCTCTCTGAACAAAAAAAATCGACTCTGTCTCACATCACAGATTCTTCATGCTTTAATTGGTTTTTGTGCCCAATCTGATGTTCTTTCTCCTTTCTTTCTTTCTTTCTTTTTTTTTTTTTTTTCATGGTGTAACCAAGGTTGAACGTATCATTGCAGTAGAAAGTTCTCTCATTCATTTCAGAATGGGAGCAAGTTTTCTGAGGAATGATGCCTCTGTGACAGCTCTCTCCTCCCATTCAGCTTGTGGCTGCCTCTAGCCCTAAGCATTAGAATATTCTTGTTTTTACTCCCTTCCTACTTTTAAATATTCTAAGATATAGAATAGTTACTGAATAACAGCAGAAATATTCCAATATCTCACTCCTTTCCTGTTTTCAAACGATTTATTATTGTAATTATTAGCTTTTAGCTGTTCATTTTATTAGTAGTAGAGAAAATTATCTGGTAATAGAGCAGGATAACTTAGAGACATCCAGCTGATACCCTTTCAGTTAATAACTGAATAATTATAATTACCTATAACATAATTTTAAATAATTAATTAAAATTATTTAATTAATTAAATAATGAACTATTATTTATTATTTTTAAAAGTATTAATATCTATTTATTAATAATCATTATTAAAACTATCACTTATAAATAATTATAACTATAGGTATTATTACTGGCCCTCTGGATTACAGTTTTACTAACTGTAAAATGGAAATGCAAATCTCAGGCCCAGTTTTACTGCCTTCCTCTCTGTGAATTTCTTCAGATGCCAGCCATCCCTGTTTGGCCAAATATAATTACAGTGGCACACCCTAGGATACGGTAGAACATATTGCTGATCAATCTAGTCATGTGATTCACCTATTTGGCCAACCACAGGAAATGATCATCCACAGTGCATTACTCAGTTTTCCTCAATATCTTACATTAAAATAGTTTACAGCAGCTGCTGTGCTAGCATTATGAAAACTCTCTTCCTCCGACAAAAAGTTTTTTCATCTCTTGCTGTATTCTGATCACCTACTGTGAGTTGGAAGAGCAGCAGATCCTGCTGAGCATCTCCCGCTCTCCTAAATATCATTTAGAGTAGCACTGACTCACTGAAGAGACTATACAGTTTCTCAGTAGCTAATYTTCTTCTCCTAAAACTTTGCCCAAGATAAGCAATGGCAAAAGATTCCTATGATTTCTCATGTATTCTCTCCAATAACTTGAAGCTGCTGAAGCCTCAGTTGTCAAATCAGCTGAGTTATTTTGCCGGAGCATCTTTTAGTTTGTCCTCAGTATTTCTGGAATGTCAATTTCCTAATAACCAACAATATATGAAAAGAAGTGCTTCCAAGCTGCCTGGAAACAACTACTATTCCCCGCATCCAAGCTTATTGCAGAAAACAACTTAAAAAACAGACGGCCACAGCARGCAAGAAAAATAATTGAAGCAAAAGGCAGAAGGGAACAAGAAGTCTTGGRCATAGCTTTTTTTGCTGTAGTGTGTTGATTTCATCCAGGCACCTAGCCTGAGTTCTCTCACACTATAAGCTGTGCAAGATGTTCCAGAGCATGGTCCTCAGGCAGGAACATCTCCATTGTCCTGTGCCTTCCTCTTTCCCTCAGCTGAACTCAACTTATCACCTCCATCTCTTTCTCCCTCTGATGTGTTTCTGTAAATGACACTTTTTACTCTACCTGGGATATGGCAACCTGAATGGAAAACAGATGTGTCTGCAGAAAAGGTCAGTGCAGAAGAGAACAAGACAGTTGCAGCGTTTGGCTAATGCATGCAACTTGGCAGAGTTCAAGAGACAGATAAAACCTGATGGAGATTTGATAAGTGAGAGAAAGCAAACACACACTTCTCCAAATTAATTCCTGATTTAATTAGAAAAGGCTTTGTCTGGAAGGTATATGAAATCTAATGTGTTCACTGAAGTCTTGTTTATACTCTGCATAGGGCTTCCAGTACGTATTTCAAAGAATACTTTTTTTTTAGAGAGAAACAGCAGATAAAGTTTTAAGAACAGTGCCAAAAGATGTTAGGGGCTGCTTTTGCCTCTTACCTTTTTCCTTTCTTTCTCTTTCAGATATATTTTGTCCCTGCCTGCAGAAGAGGGGAGAATGATAGTGAAGAGACAACAAATGGAAAAGTTTGCTTTGAAGCATTTTTGCTTTAAGTTCCAGGCACAAACTTCTCTCTAGAGTCCCTTTCCGCCACAAGCAAGCCTATATTCATCCGCTTAAAACCTATTCCTGCAGAATAGCTACTCAAGCATTACAGCTCTCCTGGCCTACTCAATTTCCCCTCTGTGAGTCGTCAAGCCAAAGGCATAGCAGCAAAGGGATTGAAAAGGACTCATTTGCCTTTTCTCCATAAGCTCCCTTTAATACAGACCTCCTTTATATCCTTGCAGGAACTTGCTATCCCTGGATGAAAATTTGGTCATGCTAGATTGGCAATAAAAACAGAAGAGGACCTAGGAACAGATAATCAGTTCTTCTCTCTTACCCTACCAAGACAAATGAGGTAATGAACATAAAAAGCACACCAACCTAAAAGAGGTATATGAGGATGAGTTAGGTGACAGGTCTCTCGTTGAACAGAGATAGCAGAGCCATAATAGGGTCCAGCTGTCACCATAAACCATGGAGGGCAGCCTAATTTTCTAATAATGACCAGAAATCAAAGAAAGCTCAGTGTGACCCATAAGGCATTGAAGCATGGGTTGGAATGATTATAAAACTGCTGCAGGTTTGACAGGCTGACCTGATCGTGGTCTCTCAGGGCAGCCTCACTACTGAACTGTGTGAGTCTAAACTCCATGAACTCAGAGAATTTCACCAGTCTGACAGATGTAAGATGGCTGTTTTCTTTTAAAGAAAGTCCAGAGGGAGGGGAGTTATATTAGTAGATGTGAGAACCCTAGTGGCCAGGACCATAAACCTCTGTTTCCTCCTAACATCAGGGTCAATCAGGATGGCAGAGCTACCCTTGYGCAAACAGACGAACAGCATTAAGGTGGGAGGAAAAATGCATGTGCTCAATCTGTATAGCTTCCTGCCTTCCTTTTCATATGAAGGTTTTTGTAAGTGGGTTCAAGTAAGATGGGAACAGAGGTTCACACCAGCAAGCTACTGTACACRTATCTGCTCTGCTGATAGCTGTGACCAACCCTTCCTTTCCATTAAGGGCAATTATAATGCTTGTATTCCCACAAACACTTGTTCAGAAAAAACAGACAAACAGCATTTGTCCCAGTTCTATTAACTGGTGAATAGTCTTTTGAAAAGTGGCTTAATACCAAGGATTTGACTTACGACAGGGAGAAGGTCTGGGGAGGGGGTAAAATCCTGTATTTCCTTCCCAAGACAAATATTGTCTCACTCCCTACCAACCATTTGACTTTGAAACAACTGGCCCATTATTTTTATCTGAAAAAGACAAATCAGACACAGYAGATAGACAGAAATTGCTTTCCCCACAGTTCAGCAGCTATCAAATCAAAGGACAGACTTATCCATGACAGAGTACAAACAAGACACATTTTGGGTGCCACAATCTTCATAGCAGATTGGTGCATATACTATTGGGGAATCATCATTTCCTCCAAGCTCAAGAATGATGCATCTCTATGAGCATGAAATCAGGCAAAGGGGGCAGGAGACATGCATGGATGAGCAAAAAGCTCCTGGCTGCTGAATAGGGTGGGCCCTGGTGATGAAGGACACAGAGAAGGTGTAGTTACTGAATGTCATTTTTGCTTCAGTCTTTACTGCTAAGACTGGCCCTCAGGAAAGAGGGCCAGACTTTCCTCAGAAAGTCTGGAGAAAGGAAGACTTTCCTTTGGTCGAGAAGGATCAGGTTAGAGATCTTTTGGGCAAACTTGACATCCATGGGCCTTGCTGGGACACACCTACAAGTACTGAGGGAGCTGGTGAATGTTACTGCTAGGCTACTCTCCATCATCTTTGAAAGGTCATGGAGAACAGGAGAGGTGCCTGAGGACTGGAAGAAAGCCAATGTCATTCCAGTCTTCCAAAAGGGCAAGAAGGAGGACCTAGGAAATTACAGGCCAGTCAACCTCACCTCCATCCCTGGAAAGGTGATGGAACAGCTCCTTCTGGATGTCATCTCCAAGCATGTAAAGGAAAAGAATAATATCAGGAGTAGTCAGTATGGATTCACCAAGGGGAAATCCTGCTTAAGTAATCYGATAGCTTTCTATGATGGAATGACTGGCTGGGTAGATGAGCGGAGAGCAGTGATGTTGTGTACTTTGACTTCAGGAAGGTTTTTGACACTGAGGTTGTCATCAGTGGCACAGAATCTAGTTGGAGGCCTGTAGCTAGTAGTGTCCCTCAGGGGTCAGTACTGGGTCCAGTCCTGTTCAACTTATTTATCAGTGACCTGGATGAAGGGACAGAGTGTCTCCATGGTAAGTCTGATGATGATACCAAACTAGTGCACTACTACAGGCTGGGGGCTGACCTTCTGGAAAGCAGTTCTGCATAGAAGGACCTGGGAGTTTTGGTGGACAAGTTGACCATGAGCCAGTAATGTGTCCTTGAAGCCAAGAAGACCAATGGTATCCCGGGGTGCATTAGGAAGAGTGTTGCCAGCAGGTTGAGGGAAGTGATCCTCACTCTCTCCTCAGTCCCAGTGAGTATTGTGTCCACTTCTGGGCTCCCTAGTACAAGASAGACATGGAACTATTGGAGAGAATCCAGTGTAGGGCTATGAAGATGTTAAGGGGACTGGAGCATTTCTTCTTTGAGGAAAGGCTACGAGAGTTGGGCCTGTTGAGCCTGGAGAAAAGACTGAGAGGGAATCTTATCAATGTCTACAAATACCAAATAAAAGAGAGGGTGTCAAGGGGATGCGGCCGGACTCTTCTCAGTGGTGCCAAGTGACAGGACAAGAGACAAGGGACACAAAATGAAACACAGGAATTTCCACCTGAATATAAGGAAGAATTTCTTTACTGTGAGAGTGAGAGAGCACTGGAACAAGTTGCCCAGAAAGGCTGTGGAGTCTCCTTCTCTGGAGATAGTCAAAACCCACCTGGACTTGATCCTGTCTAACATGCTCTAGGTGACCCTGCTTGAGCAGGGAAGTTGGACTAGATGATCTCCAGAGGTCCCTTCCAACCTCAACCATTCAGTGATTCTGTAACATCCTTTAGGGACTCAAAACTGAATGTAGATACAGTCCTAAAAACAGTGCTTCTCCACTTGAAATTCCCATAACTGGAAGAACTGTGATTCTGTGATGTAAAATAAAATGTTGCAAAACATGATAGATATTAGAACAGCAACATAGAGCACCATTGTACTATGACAACTCTTACATTCAGTGAGGACAATGATTTTACATGGTTTTAAATAAATACAATTACCTATTTTGATGAATCTTCAAATTCATATAGTAATAGCTCTGTTGTCTGACTGGATTACTGAGTTTTTTTAAACATTGATATAAAAAATATCCTAAAAAGACAAATCTTTTTGATGCAAATTTTCAGACCCTAATAATTAGAATTCAAGAAATTAGAAATTCAAGAAATCTAAAAATGCATGACTATAAAAATCTTCTTAAATGAAAATAGAATTCCAGGAGTAACAGTGAAGTGATGGATGCGAAGTTTATTCACAAATTCTTGCCTGGGGAATTCAGCCACCTCTAGCTACCATATTGAACAGGYAGGACAACATCACTGGGTGTTATATCATCGTATTCCCAAAAATGTGAAGTGCTAACCACATTAACAAGGCCAGTTATTTTTGCAAGCCTTGCTACTCTAAAATATAGGATGAGAAGAACAATCTAAAGTAAAATCTAATAGCAAGTTGTGGGTGAAGAGAGCACGTTGAGCTAACGAAAAACAGATTGGTAATGGAAGGATTTTAATAGGCAGAAAG
Source organism: Rhea americana (assembly GCF_003343005.1). Lineage (NCBI taxonomy): Eukaryota > Metazoa > Chordata > Aves > Rheiformes > Rheidae > Rhea > Rhea americana. The sequence continues at coordinate 166,711 of NW_028187111.1, forward strand.
AAAACAAATACCCTTTAGAATGAGGAAAACATTCAGTGAGTAAACAGTAATGAAGACACGGCCCAGAAAAATTTAGAAATAAGTAAACAAAGCAAATCTGAAGAAATAAGTTAAGAAACAAGAATAAAAATAAGAAACCATTCTGGAAGTCAACATAAGTACAGTCTCCCAATTATGCTTTAGAGTGGTGGTATTTACAATATTTTAAACTTGGGTCTTACTTGGAAGATGGTTATTCTTTGAGAATACGGGCCTCATATTCCTCAGAATAACATTCTGCATTAGAGTAGAGCTGGAATGTATTCAGTCATTTCCAGTAGACCTCCTTGACATGTTACAAATCCACTCTGGATTTCAGACTGAAAAGTGGCACTAACTTTTGAGATCTGAAAGCATTCAGCTCATGCTGCAAACTAGGCTATTAAATTGGAAGCAGAAGATAGCTCTCCAAAGGCAGTAAGGTTGACTTCCTTGTATTTCCTACAATTATAAAATAAATGTGAACATTAGTCATCAAACAAATGGACACTTTCAGTATAATCCCCCAAAGAAAGCAGTGATATCAATTTAGTGGTTTTGCACTTCCAGCTAGATAGTGGAATTACTATAAACTTCCTTTATATGGCAACTGAAAGGCAAAACATGAAAGTTGAAATTTCACCTAGTCTCTCAATGCTATTGTATTTCTAGGTCAAATGCATCTGCCAACTTGTAATAGATGTTTAGGTGTTTGTCTACAAAGATGAAAATCTCCTAAGTTGGTGAAATGATTGTTAAAAAGTCAATGACTTACAGAGCAATCAAAGTTCAAATGTAAATCAATAATTACAATCATACAATTGTAAGGTTGGAAGGGACCTCTGGAGATCATCTAGTCCAAACCTCAGCATAGCCCATACGGGGATTRAACCCCCGACCTTGGCATTAGCAGCACCACGCTCCAATCAATTGAGCTAATTTCAGAAGTCTTAAGTAATCATTAACCTGCAGTTACTGTTAAGTACTGTTAGTTAGAGTAGCCTCCCATCTATGTTTTAAAAGCTAAGTATCTTATCATAGTAGAATCCTGCTAAGTACYTGAGTAATAAAGAAACTTCCTAGAAGATCAACTTATTAGGTCTTGATACAGTACAGAAGTATACATTTAATCTAATGGTAGACATCTAAATATTAAGAAGCCTGATAATCATCAAGTTACCTCTGTAATTCAGAAAGACAGGTTTCCAAGACAGGATGAGTTCCCATCTGGAGTGGACAGTCTCCCACTGTTGACCAACGAGAAAACCTGACACAGAGCAGCTGCCTAATATTTACATTGTTAAAGTTGCAGGAAATTAACCACAGTTGCAGGAAATTAACCGCCTGATGTCAGAAATGGACTTCTGAGTAGTTTTAGCTGGAATTATGCAGATGACTGTGTGTGTAGAAATATGCTTATGTTCCCTGGCCAGGCATTCATCTAATTTTTCCATTACAATTGTTTGGTGAATATGCTTTTTTATTGTTCTGCATTGGTTTACGAGATTTCTTTACTTTTAAATCTGTGTGTGATTTCTTTAAAGCTTGTTATTTATGAAGGGGTCTATATGGTAACATAGTCTTCTGATAGTGAGGAATCAAACTTGGTGACCCTTCCTGGCCCACAGTACATATAACTTCTATGGCTATGTAGTTACGTACAGTGAAATTCTTCCTCTTTCTTCACTGAACAAAAAATTAACATACCTCTCAGCTTTGAAAACAACCTCTGAATACACTCACATGAACAAACCTTGACATAATCTGTATATAAGGAATGAAAGAAAAATATTTTATTGTGTTCTTCAATTACATCTGCTTCCCGGGGGGGTGGGGGGGAAAGCTTTAGACAGGGCAATTACAAAGGGGCTATTGGAGGAAACAAAATCCACTGAGTGCATTGCTAGGTTATGTCATCACTGCTCTGAACAGAGAGTATGSTATGGAAGAGAAAATTACCCTTATCTGAGCTACCTGCTAAATTGAAGCTAATATTACACAGAGCTGGCAGCCTTGGTCCCTAATAAGATGATTTATAGGAACCTGTAAGTGGGATTTACATCTATGGATTTCTTTCCATAAATACTTTTCTCTTTATCTTTTCCCGGACAAACACTTTGCCTCAGCACTCTAACATTCTTCTTTTCTTCAGTATCAGTTACTTCACCCACACTAGAAACCAGGTATGTTTCAAGGTGTGCTTCACAGTCCTGATGCCTATGTGCATACCTTGACTACGATGTGACATAATGTTTGGATGCAGCCAGGATGTTAACCTGGGTTAGGGCAGAGACCTGATATGCATCTCTTCCATTCCCCTACTGTGAAGCTTAGATTCTCCTTGCCTAGGAGATCAAAACAGCTTTTAGCTTCACTGTGAGTTCTTGCCATAAAACGGGAGTACCAAAACACAGCTTTTGGCATGATCAACCTTCCTACATTATTCATGTAAAAATAATGGCCCACAAAGTCATTTTAATATTATTATTGGGGTTAACCATGGGTTAACCATTAACAAGTAGTGGAATCCCTGTTTTACATCTGTTTCAGTGATGTGACTTCCTGTGTAACTGAAGATAAGGTTTAATATATACAAACCAACATATAGTCTGCAATACAAAATTTTCCAATTTATTATCAGATAACTCTAAATTTGTGATAATATGTTCCCCCTTTCCTGTCCTCAAACTGTATTTGGATTTTGCTCTGTGCAAAGAAAAGTCTTTTACTCCCTTTAGAGGAATCTCGGTTTCTACATAACTCAGTTATATAGTACCAGCCTATTCCAGTGGCTTATTATGTCAATGTTTTACCTTTTACCAGATGGAAATACATCTGCTCATCTGTGCATCATTAGCATTGTACAGCTGGTGCCTGAACTTTCAGACTAAAAAAWTATGATTCTGGCCATATTATATCCACCATTGAGAAGAAAATAATACTTTTAAGTTTGCATGTGGTGACAGAGTTGTTTTCTATGTAAGAAAAGGTTTATAATGTTCTTGTATGGAGCAGTAACTGCTTGAACAAAGGATCTGAAAATGAAAAAAAGTGGCTGTTGAAGACGTTGAGATTAAGAACCCATTGGAGATTCAGTTAAAAAAATCTGGCAAAAGTGTCCATGACTTACAGCTTGGCACCATATCTCTAGTGCTAACAACAAAGCAGTAGTACCAACATGAAAAAAAATGAGGTTACATTAGGCACCATTGCTCAACAAATGGACCACCCAGTGTTCTTCAGAGGAAAGAACAGACTACATCAGATCAACTAAGGATAGTCAGTGTATATGGGCCTCTCTATTCTGGAAGCCTGGGCTAATCTCTTATCCACAACTTGGCACTAGCCTCTCATATCTGTGAGGAGCAGAACTTCAATTTCCCTATATGTCCAACAGGCAAAACAATGCTTCAGTAACAGTGGGTTGTAAAGTACTCAGAGATTTATGGACTGAAGAGAGCAATGCATTGTTAGAATGGAAAATCATCAGTAAAAGACCTCACTCTCCCCTGCAGCTCCTGGAAATCAAGTACTAAATTGCTATGTTAAGTCAAATGCTGTGGTACAAGAAATACTCACTTTCCTAATAGATATGCTATTTAGTCATAATGTAGTCTAGATTAACTGGCTATAGAGAAATAAATGAAAGATCTCAATAAAGCTAGACCACAAGATATTGTCCTGGAAGGTCATGAAGGGAAGACAGTTCTGTGGTTGGAATATACCAGAGCAAAGAGAACAGAAATGCTGCTCTGGCTGTCTCAGGAAAATTCTCATTCATTTGGTAAACTCATGAAAAGTTTACACCAGTTGATTCCCTCAAAAGATACAACTGTTTATCCGAAACAGAAATCATCCTCTGGTCCTCTTTGTGTTTAGATAAAGTTAGTTCTCTGTGCAACACTTGTGGTTGATGAGCCACATCCTACACTACTCCTGAACTTCATGGGGCACCTTGCCGTCAGAGCCTTCTCCCATTGTAGGGGTTATTGGTCAGTCACACTCAAAGTCATAATTTCTAGTGGCAAGTGTATTGGCCTGTTGAGCTACTGAGCTGACTCAGCAGTTAACCTAATGGTAGAGGCCAACATCTTGACCTTTGGTATGTGTTAAGGATTCACTTTTGTTACACTTCTGCTAGATAAGCATAATTAATGAAATTAATGACAAATCCTCATAACTGGCAGAAACAGTAAAATCAAATTTATACAAGAATATTTTCCTAGTAAAGCTCTACTCTAAGAAGTGACAGCTTGAAGCAGTTCACCAGCTGGCAAAGATCAAATAAAAAGATGCTCTCCACCTTAAAAAAGTCATTCACCTCAGCATGACAGGGAACAGGATGACTCTATCTTCAGGAGTGTCTGACTGTAGAGGACCTCCAGAAATGCCTGAGATCAAGTTCACACAGCCTGACCTGRCAGATTTAATACCCTATTTCTGCTGATTCTGCAAACCACTGCCACCTTGCCAACAAGGTTTCTCCAACTTTGTGCATTAATAATTAGTCTTTCAGAGAGACAATAAACATCCAAACTCCTTCACATGGATTCAGTTATTGCAAAGTAACTCATGCAAATGTCCAGTCTGTCCTGACTTAAACTATGACAGCAAGTGATTACAGACAACTTTCAGTTTGTTTTTTAAGCAGTGATGGCTTAGAAGCAACAATGAATCTAGCAATAGTGTTTTAGAAGTCATTTTTACCTGTAAGAGGCTGTTGGCCCTAAAGCAGGTTCATAAGAGTGTGAACAGCTTTCAGCCGATGCAGTTCAAAAGCCAGTATATTAGTTTAAACTACTAGTTTTGCACAGCTGTGATTTGAAGCAGCTGGGAGCTGTTTCACACAGGTTTCTGATGCTTCAGTTACAGGTAAAAGAGTAGGACAAGCTACTGGAGGCTGTAGCGTTTTAAACAATCACAGGTACATTTAAAGGACTTGTGAGTCAGAGGCCTCAGATTTAGCCACTGTGACTATTGGAGGAGCTGGAAAATAGGGCCTGAATAAGCCCTAACAAACAGGTGTTAGCATCAATATTTAAATCCTAACATTAATATTGTTAGCTCTAAATTCTCCAGAAGAGTTACATGTTATAAGAATAATTCCATGTTCTTCCTCAGCTAAAAGTATAAAAGGACTTGTACTTCTTCCTGCTTATTTTCAAGAAATATTTATATTATAGTAACATGTGGTATTTTTACTCTGTAAAACTATCTGCATTAGTAGGATCTGAACTCATCATAGACTCTACTTCAACTACTATCTAAAAATTAATTACTAGGAAGTTGCAGTCCCTCACTGCAGTTCCTGTAARTATGTTTTCTGCACTCACTAGCATCTGGAAAAACATTTTTTTTCCCCAAGATATTTGGAAAAATACTTATTTTCCACAAAATTCTCCTTGCTTTAATTTACCTATGCATGGTCAACACAGTGTTACATCTGCAGACGGTCTGGTGTGACATCTTTCCATAGCTGTTTTAGTAACTGTGAGTTCCTGTCCAAGGAACCTCTTCCTGCTCTGATACAGATGGTGTATACCTCCTCCCATGATTATCAGATCTTACTATTTACAGTTCTCCTTGACTGCGTGTGGACTTCTAACTCATCTGTGTTTTATTGGAAGAAATATTTTTTTAACGTAGCTGTGGATCCAAAACATTGTATCTCTCCACACAGCTTTACATTAATTACATTAACATAAGTAGTTGCTGTAATCAGTCAAGAGTGAGTAGAATCTCATGGTTGTAACATGGTTGCTGTAACAAAGGACTATCTTTAGCATGGTCTGAATGATAATGGTAAGTGTAATCTCCTCATCTTGCAGCTGTACTGAACTTTATTTTGTCTCTCAACTACTTGACATCTTTCCTCTCTACAGCTCCAGCAAAATGGATGCTCAGCCTGCTTTCACTCATTTCTACTTGTTCTATATTGCTGCATTCTCCAGGTTTTCACTCTTACATAGAGACCAGACTGTAGTTTTTCTGGTTTCTACTCAAATTTCACCAGGTCTCTCAGTTAGTCTTACACATTTAATATTTTACAAACAGATGTTCAATGGTAGGAATACTCATATGATCCTATGATGAAGTTCTCTCTGGAATAGACCTAAAACACTACTGATCATATAAGATGCTGAAGAAAAGCTGACTTTTAGCTTTTGCGATCCATTATTACGTACTKGTAGAATGACTGTGATTCAAATGTTTGCGCATCTGTTAAACAGAAAGTAAGAGCATGTTTGTGTGCCGAAGCAGGATGGACTGTGCACCCATCCATTAGTGACCAGTCAGGACAAAATTACCCACCCATATAGTATGATGACATTAAAATTTCTGAAGGAGTATCTTTCAGATTTTCTGTGCCATCTGTATTCAGAATAACAGCCATAGAGTTGTGAACTCCAACTTGCTTTCATCAAAGGGGGAAAGGACGGAGAGAGAGAAGAGGTAATGGTAAAGTGATTTCTTTTGTTCGTTTGTTTTTAATGAAAAAAGACTAAGGAAAATGACATTAACACTGGGCTGAAATGATTGCCTCATTTTACCACTAAGGAGAGATAATAACTTGATCATCACCTTCTGAAGAAACTTTGAAGCTAGTCTGTGGCTCCACAATATCAAAGAGGAAAAAACTGGTAGAAAAGTCTGGATGACAAATGCACTTATCTGTGATAGCTTTCTGGATAACTTTTACAATATTATTTAATAAGAATAGTACCAAACAATTCCTGATGTAACACTACTGATTTCATCAGCACTTAACATGTTTATGGATCTGAATTAGGGCTCAGAAGGATAAGAAAAATCCCAGAATATTTTGTATTATCACGTGATAAAATTATTTTAAAATGATTTTGGTAATATTTCTGTATTCTCCCCACTGAGCTATCTGCCACGTGACTTCTGCCTTTTTGTTAGCCTGCAGTGACCACAGTGAGAACAGTCAGCACCAGCACACTCCTCTACTCACATGTGACTCTGTAAAACTTGAAGAAATAAACAAATACAAAGAAAACAGACCTCTGCAAACAACTAAATAGGCAATATTAACAAAGACATCTAAAGCAAAAGACTTATGAAGTACTCCATAGAACTGCCAATTAAAAATAAAATAATGTACTTAACTACTATCACAATATATAGCAGTATAAATCCTATACCAAGTATAATCTTGTAATTTGTATCAAAGCTCTACATATGCAAACTCTGGGTTTTATTTCTAGTCATAAAAGGTGTTATACATCAAAAGAGTAGTGCAGGTACATTACAGAGATTTAAAAAAAAATGTTTTTTGCCATCTTTGGTACTCTGTGTCCTTCTGCTGACTTTGGCAATAGGATTCCTAAAGCTAAGGTTTCTTCAGTGGAAGGAAATGGGCAACTGGACTAACAACTTTTTTTATGCCCCAAGTTTACCATAATCCATACAGGACCATAGATTGCAATTGCAATTAACTATAAAAAGTTTAAACAATAATTGCAATTAACTATAAAAAATTTAATGGAACATTAACTGTATGTGCTCTGTGTAATGTATTCTTAAGTAATTCAGCTACACCAAACTCAGGCTGATAAAATCCTCATGCTGTGTTACCCAGCTGTGTGTTTACTGTGGATAAATTAACACCGGGTTTAAAAAAGAGGTAAACATCATCCTATTTATCCCCTTCCCCCTGAGAAGGTGTTTAAGGTAAGTAGCACTAACAGCCAAGTCTAGCCTGTCCTCAGAGCACATGACCAAGTCCATATTCAGACACAGACTTACCTCAGGCTCATTCAGAGTGTTTGCATAGAAGACAACCCATCAGTGAGAATTTGGGCAAGAGTACAGGGCAGACAGCACAGACCCAAGAATGCCCTTGTTTAGAGTATGGATTGGTCAGACACAGTCCTTCCTTAGTTGAAGTCTACTGCCAAGTATATCTCATAATATTTTGCCTTGCTCAGCACTAGGTAATAGTGCATATATGTTGTGGATAYTCCCTCTTAGTTGCTGTATGCAGTGAAAAATTATGAGGCAAACAGGGCAGCCTACAATTAGTAAGAGCACGCTGTACTTCGGCATAGATCTTTGGTTTATCTGTTCCTGTCTCCAAGCGACAAGTCATCCTTTAGCTCATCTTGGACAAGAGATGCAGTCAAGGTGACCTACCTATCACTTCTCTATTCTGGCTAGAGTAGTTGTTCAGAAACAACAAAGAATACTGTTTGGAGACAGAATAGAGATGGCTTGATCATGCCAACAGCTTGTGTTTATTTATTTCACTTGACATCAAATCCCCCAGATCTCTTAGGTAATTAAGTGCTATTGACACAAATGCCAACCTAGAGCTTTAAGGATGCGAGCCTTAAATACTTATGGAAATCTGGTCCCAAAACTTTAAATCATTTCCACAGGCCCTAGGGAACGCGAACTCTTTTTGTTATGTAGGTCAAGAGGAGAATTTGCATAAAGCCTGCCCACAGACTAAACAAGCAAAATCGCATCCCAAGAACACAGAAAAATTTCCCTTTGCTTTCTCTGTGGTCTCCAACAAATTACCTAGGAATGTCTTTAAATTATAGCTCCATGGGAAGCAACAAAACAAAGAAATTAAACAAAAGGTTATTTATCTTCCATTCAGCACAAAGTGGCTGCCCTGAAACTTCGCTTATGCAGAATTCTTCCTCCTTGCCCATACAGTTCAGTCAACAGTCCAAAGCACAGCAGTCTTTGTACCGGAACCTAGATGGTACCAAAGGAAGAGCAAGAATTTAGGCTGCAAAGTAGAAGGCTGACAACTGCACCATCAAGACAGATCTGTGCAAGGCAGAGTGTCCTCCATCATAAGTGAGCAATTCAGACTAGTTTCACAGAAACTTTTCCAACTCATCTCCATCAGCAACAAATAAACTACAGCAATAAAACATGGAAGGATGTGCAACAGGATACCTTCTTACTCGAAAAGTAAGACACAGTCTTGAAAAATGACACAATCTTGGCTTTGCTAAGGCAATAGCAAAATATCACGAGAGTTTAGACTACTCAAATTTAAAGTTTCTGATCACTGTACAGCCTTTCAGTACAGTTAATTGCCAGCCAAATCAATGACCAGAAAGACAAACTCTTAGTGCAATACTTAGGATTGTGGAAATACTGTATCTGCCATCTGTGACTGTATTCAAATAAGTAATAGTGGCAGGAATCGCCTCTTAAGGGGATTTGTACTTGTAGAATAATTTGGGAGATATTAATCTGTGCTACCCTGGATGTATCTGCATGAGGAACAGCTATGATTTTAAGCCTAGTGAAGGAGGATATTTACTTTATCTTTTGGAGGTCTCACTTGTGCAGGATGAAAATCTTGAGCATGACTATGATGTTGTTTAGGAAGAAAATACAACAATAACAAATAGATGCCAGTTCAGCAAAATATATCTTTGCTAGACAATTCCTGATGTGTAGTAACTACTGTGATGTCAAAACAATGTGACATCACTGATTCATTGATTAAGCTGACATCTGGCAAGCGCATTCAGCTGTTTCTCGTAAGTGTTTTGCAGATGACAAGCTGAGTGCACACCATAAGTAACTGACTTCTCTGAGATTCTTAAAAATTTATTGAGTGGAAGGGCTACCCATACCCATTGCTGCCCACATAAAAGTGCCCCTGYTTTGTGATACTGATCAGCAAGTCTTCAGTTAAAGTCCTGTTAAATTATTATACAGGGACAATTAAAATGTTTCCAGAAGGGTGTGATAAGCAGGAAGAACTCATTGGGATGTGATAATCAATGTCATATTATACAGTCAAGGGGAGTTAAGATACTGAAGGCTATGAGAAAGCATAGCAGAGTAGAGACTGCATTTCAGGTGGACAGATTTCAGCTTTTTCAGGAAATTGGTAGATGCAATTCCAAGGCAGGAAGCTCTGAAGTGTGAAGGAGCTCAGGAAAACCAGCAGGTCTTTAAGAAACAGCAGCCTCCAATTGCAAAAGTGTCCATCCCAGTCTTCAGGAAGCAGACACCTCAGGAGACTGACTTGGATAAGCAGAGCAATCATGATGGAGCTCCAATGCAAAAAGACMGCATACAGGAAGTGGAAACAGGGTCAGGCTACAAAGCAGGAAGTCAGAAATATTGTGTGAACCTGTAAGAATGATGCTAGGAAAGCCAAAGCTGAACTGAAGTTGACCCTCACAAGGGACATCAATGTGAACAAAAAGAGCTTCTATTGCTATGTTGGGAGTAAAGGCCTGAACGAGCGAAATTTTGGCCTGCTATTGAATGAGGTGAGTCACATACTGTCAGTGGACACAAATAAGCCTGAGAGACTCAGTCTTCTTTGCCTCAGTCTCCCAGGCATCTGGGCTTAGCAGGAGAGTTCAAGAAGAAGAACTACTAGCAGTGGATGAAGATTGAGTTAGTGATTACAGTCTGGGGAACTTCAAGCTGAACAGCCGTACTTTAGTTCACGGAATAATTATGGTGCATGTCCAAATTGCCGTTGGACATGTTTCTGGGCACATGAAGAAGAAGGTTATTGGTAACAGTCAGCATGGATTTACCAAAGTTAAATGATACATGACCAGTTTGATTGTTTTCTGTGATAAAATACCTAGATTTGTAGGTGAAAGGAGAGCAGTGGATGTCATTTACTTTGCATTTAGTAAGGCCTTCAACACTGTCTCCCTTAGTATTCTTGTGTCCAAGTTAGGACATCGCAGTCTAGATGGGTAGAAAACCAGATAAGGAAAAAATGGTTGAATAGTCAGGCTCAGAGGGTACTGATTAATTGGTCATATTCTACCCAGGCGGAGKACTGCAGTGGTCTGCCCTGGAACCTGACTTGTTCAGTATCTTTATCAGTGTCCTGGGGGAGGTGACAGACTGCTTGCCCATCAAGTTTGCAGATGATGCCAAATTGAGAGAAACAGTAAATACACATGAAAGCAAGACTGACATCCAGAAGAACCTAGACAGGCTGCAGCAATGGGCCAAAAGGAAGCTTACGTAATTCAAAAAGGGTAAATTCAAAGTCCTTCACCTGGGAAGGAAGAAATCCTTGGAACAGTGCAGGTTGGGAACTGACTGGCCAGAGCTCTGCTGAAAAGTTGCTGGGGAGTTTTGACCATGTACCCTGGCAGAAAAGAAGGCCAACACAACAGTATCCTAGGCTGTACTGTAGCATAGCAAGTAGATTGAGGAAGATGATTGTCTCTCTCTACTCAGCACTTGTCAGAGCACATCTACAATATTGCATCCATTTTTTTGCCACCCAATACCAGAAAGCCAGACTGGAGCAGGATTAGATGAGGGCCATGAAGATGGTCTGAGAACTGGAACACTTGGCCTATTTGCAGAGGCTGAAGGAACCAAGCTTGTTCAGCTTGAAAAAGAGAAGGCTTCAAAGGGACTTAACACTATCCTTCCAGCACCTACGAGGAGGTTATTTAGAAGACAGAGCCAGGTTCTGCATGGTAGTATATAGTGGGAGGACAAAAAGCAATGGATATAGGTTAAAACAAGAGAGGCTCCAAACAGATACAAAAAGAACACTTTTCACTATGGGGATAATCAAATGTTGGAACAGGTTTCTCAGCAGGACTTTGCAGTCTCCATCCTCAGAGATTTTCAAGATCAAGTTAGATAAAGCCCTGAGCAACCTAGTCTGACCTCATAGCTGATCCTTCTTTGAGCAGGAGTACTACCTCCTGGTGTTCCTTCCAACTTGAATTATCTTATAATCTTATGATCTTAGTTCTCTAATGACARGAATTTTTCCCAACAGAGACAATGTCAAAAAAAAAAAAAATGTACTCTATTTTTATCTATGTTCTGTATCACCTCCTACAGATATAGGATAAGATGGTCAGAAAGAATATTCTCAGTCATATCCACAGGCTTCTCTGGACAATTGCTTTTGACTTCGTATGGCAACAGGATCCTAATCTTGAAAAATCAAACTCTCTTTGAAAGCTAAGTCAACTCTTCTCTTGTAGCTTTATGATCCATATCATCAAATGTGGATCTATTTCCTACTAAATAGTTCTACCTGGTTACGGTTCTTTTCTCATCTTGCTTTTCAGTGCCAAGATAATGGAGGACACATCCCCCCACAGAATGGTCATATCAGTGGTTAATCACTTCTGGTTTTGTTTCATGCCTCTGTCTTCCATGTAATCACCTTTTAAAAACTTTCTTGTCCTTGATGTGTTTTCTTTTGTTTGGTGACATGTAGAACTGGTCAAACAGGGCTTTCACCATTGCCAACTTTATGTGGCATCTGTGATAAGACTTTTCCAATTTCAAAAGTGAAATAAACATGCAGGCTGCAAATGCAAACAGAAAAATGAAATTAGTAAGTGAAGAAAATGCAGAGTGATTACAAACAAGAAATCCCTGCTAGTGTATATTGGGTGGGTGTGCCATTATCAAAAGAAATAGATCAACCAAGTGCCTCCAAAGGTTCAGAAATATTACTTCAGAAGACAGAAACTCATAAAGCAAACATACTAATTTGAAAATGGAAGAGAGAGGTAGAAATTAAATGTCAGCTACAGACAGGAAAAAGAGAAGACCCAAAGGAAGTACCATACCTTCCTAAGAAGCAAATAAACATATGATTTTTTTTTCCTAATGGAGTATCCTACTGTGCAGATTAGCTCAGCTGCAGAAGGTGAACCCAACAAACAGATACAGTGGTATCTGAAAGCTTTACAGTCTATTCTGGCATTCTTCATGCACTTCTTGGTTTTGTAGAGTTAGAAACTGTTCTCAATGTTTTCAGCTACCAGCATACAGCAAACTCATATGTCTCCTACCATTAGCAGCTACTGCCCTTTCTTAAATAGGCTTGAGCAGAGGCATTGCATGCTCCTCTGATTGGTTAAGTTTTGACATGTGGTCTGTTGTTTTTAATTCATAACAGAACTGTCTGGAACTGGCTGTGACTAATACAGGGCAGCTCACGATCTCTTCCACAGAGGTCGTTCATGCAGCTCCCAGCAACCAAAACCCTGACATTTATGCTCAGTACAGAGCATTGCAGAGTTACTACGGTCTGATACCTACAGAGCATGTTGGAGGGAATCAGTGAAAAGGAGTTCCATGTAAGCTTTTGCATTCAGTCATTTAGATATCCTAGGTTTGGTGGTACAGTTACATGGGAAAGTTTCCTTGAGCTGGGTCACAAAGGTGATGACATTAAGGCATCTTTACCTGATGTGCTTGGTTTGTGGAAAACACTAATTACTGAAACTGTGATTGGAGGCAGTGAAGAGATGCATTGCCTTGGCTGTTCTGTTTACACTATAAGTCTGCTCTATTCTTGTGCAGACAAAAACATTACATTGTGAGAAGGTGGAATGCTAGCCATGTCCAGAGTGGAAAGGTGAAGGTGCTTAGAGCTACTAGATTATGCTGAAAAAAAAAAAGAAGTGGGAAAAGAGAGAGCTGGCATGTCGAGCTGACAAAGAACTGTAGAGAACAACTGCAGTACTCTTACGGAAAAGCTCTACAAGTGTTTCCTTACATAGGTAACATGTAGAATGCTACCTAGGTAGGGTGAAGATAATGTGAAATTCAGCTGTGCAGTTTTGGTTGGTGATGTCAGAGAAGAGATGTAACCTCTTTTTTTGCTTTTACCATTAGGTTTTTACTCTTTATTCAGTCCCAAATACTATCAGAGTTATCTATTAGACTTACTAGTGTGTTCCTGAGAACATCTCATTTATTATACCTGTCCTTTGGGGGTTTGAGTCTTGGAGGTTGTGTAGCTGCCTTCTCTCCTGAAACAATTATACGATGGTCTTTACCATATTTCTCTTTTCTCAGGACTGTCTTATTTACAGCTTATTTATCACAGCTACATCTTATAGGTAATACTAACTAGTTAGGAAACTACAGTTATAGGGTTTCCCAGAAAAGCATTTCAAGTGGGATTCTACTTCATCTTCACAATGTAGTAGAGCAAGAATTTAGTCTCTCTTCTTTATTACTGAGTGGGAAGTATGGCCCACTGGAGTTGAGGCAAAGATCTATTTCATGCAAACTATTCTTTTAGACTACTAGTAGTATATTCATTCTTTCTTCCAATCACTGTACATTATGGCTGCCTGGACCTCATGCACAGAGATCTACATGTAAAGTGACAGAATTCAGAAGCCACAGAGTTCTCTGAAGCCTTTCCTGCCAGGAGTGTTCCCAATGTTCCTCATCGACAAGAGGACCTCTGGGATGAAAATAGAGAATTTTAAAAGACAAGCTGACGGACTATTCCATAATCAAAGAAAGGTATGGCAGTATATAGGGAAGGAACTACTTGAGTAGTGAACAAAGAGAAGAATGGCATAGACAGAAAAATACCTCTTTCTTCCTACTAAAGAAAATGTAGCCAACCAGGAAGTTAAAATCTGAAGAAAGATAGATGCACATGTAGAGGAAATACTTCTTAGCATAGATCACTAGGGGTACCAGAACCACTCAGCCCAACCCAGGCCTGTCAGAATTTATTGAAAGATTTTTTTTAAATTATCTGTTAGCAATATCTTCTGAACAGCCAAAAAGAGATTTGGCCTCCAGAGGCAGACACATTTACTTACTGAGTTCTTATTACTTTGGCATTTAATTACTTCCATATGCCTTTAGAATTTTTAGCAAGGCCTTTGAAAGGCATTGGTGATGTCAAATTTTTTWAAAAAAATCTTTCCCAGAGAGTATACAATTTCTGACTATACAGAATTATCCTTTTGCTTTTAACAGTAAAGTCTTATGCAACAATTAGAAAATACCTTCACTTTTCACTGTTCATATGTCTTCAAGTTTAAGTAAGTCACCTGTCTTGTATTGTGAGGAGGTAGTTCTGAAACTAGATAATGCTTGCTTTGTTCTGCAAATAACAGAACTTGTGGCTGGATTTATACTTTCCTGACAAGAGTGCTCCTTCAGGCTCTTCTAGTACCTAATTCACCAACTGCTGATACCAGAAAGCCCTTGAAATACTTTCTGAAACACTTCCAATGATGCCTAACCTCAGCAGTATTCAAGGTAGCTTCTTAATGAAGGTGGGATTGTTGAATAATGTCATAAGAGAGAGAAAGTCACTCCTACCTTATGTAAAAAGTATTTCAAAATATTCCATCTTTGCCCTCCACAGAGAATAGGAGCAAAAATCCAGGCTTGTGAAAAGATGACAGCAAAAAATCTCACGTATCCTGTCTGGACTAACCACATACCTTCTTTCAGCATGGGCTGAAAGGGAGATTGGTGGAAGTGTTACGCTATAAGCCCAGCTAGGATCACCATCTGCAAGCAGTAAATCACTCCTTTCATCAGCTCCTCCCTAATGAGATCAGTATTAGTTAAAGGCCACTTGCTTTAGGATTGTGGTCAACACCCAAATATGGATGTGTAGCCTGTCCAGAGCTAGTGCTGATGCAGAAAAGATGCCATTTTGCATTTCAACATTTATAACCTATTCCTGATCATTTCATATGTGGAAAATGATATGATCTTATCAATGGGTGTCAGTGAGGCACACCCTAAACCTTGAGACATAGGAGGAATGAGCATGCCAGAGTCTGCAAGCATCTCAGCATCACCCTAGTGCATCATGTTAGAACAAGCTGGTCTCTACTGCTTGCACAGTTGAAAGCACTTTCCCCAGGAGATGAAGCAAACTAGCAGTATTCCTGAGCATAATCTGAATAAAGAACTAACTCTTACTTGTATCAGTTAGGTTCTCTTTCTTGTCTGCTCTAAGGAATAATATGTAGAAGCATTATGTACATCTATGTTCAGAAGCACATATGTGGAATTGTGGGCAAAATTATGAGCAGCTGTGATGACATTTCTTTGTTTAAAAAAACAGAAGCTTAGAACCATAGTTCAAACATCTTCTGCTTATATCTGCCTTATACCTCCTTAAAAATTATACTTACCATTTTATTATCTTCCAATTTCAGTGCAAGAAAATGAACTATATCCCTCTCAGCCTTTTCATTTTTGCAGTGATGTTCAGATTTGTCAAGTTTAGTTCAATTTCTGGCATTTCCTATCTAAATCGTCATTATCATTTACATCTAAAAACTTATAGCAGGATTCTTCAAAGACTAGTTTATGAAGAGTTTAAATAATTAAGAGACAACTTGCAGCCTATAGTGCACATTTCCCATTGCTTTAGTATAGAAATTGCTTCAGGAATTCGGTGTCTGTGGCTCTTCCCCTTTTCTACCTATAGCAATACTGTGAAAGTCTTTCTCTAGTGAGAGAGGGAAAAAAGCCTTTAAGGAGGCATGGGCAATTTCTGTGGTGTTAAAGTGTCCCTACTGTCATAATTTACCAAAGATTTATTTTGCCYTGATGAAGCAAAGGTCCACTAGCTCAGCCTTAACACTTTAGATGAAAAATAAGTCATATAGTTCTCCTTTATTCCCTACCTCTCTCCTTCCTTCCTTCTTTCCTCCCTCCCTTTATGATTTGATTGTATCACAAACTCCCTGATATCTGAACCCCTATGTCTGAAACTGTCCCTCATTCAACCACAATTGTCTGTGTCAGCAGTGCCTAATTTTTTATGCTCAATAAATTCCAGCCATATTCCACCCAAGAAAGTGTTCCTCTTTTTTTCAGATATATCATCTCAAAGTTTTTAAAAGTGTACTGCCACATTGCAGTATCATGAAGACGCATTCCTGCTGTTAGGTGAGGTTTAAAAATSGTGAGCAACTTAATACTGTTTTCCTTTCTCCTCCCTGCACTTCTAAATTCCTGACTTGCTGCAACAGAAGATTGGCCTCCATCAACAGAGGGAGACTGAACTGTTATGCTGCTTAATTCTCTTCACACCTGGTCTGAAAACTATCATATCTGATTAGTGGCTAGTGTTGTCAGATGAAAAGAATATCAGCGCAAAATATTATCTGAGAATTACAATAAGCCTGACCTCACCAAGCAGGAGTTTCATAGTTGTTCTTCAGCATTTATAGATGTTGTTGTTGTCCCAAAGCTGTTAAACAATGTTTACAAAGTTTAAAAAAACTACCCTGAAGACAGAAACTGAGTTTCTTAGCCAGAATATACAGGCCTAGCTGACATAGATGCTATCTTTGCATAAGTCTGAGTTCAACCATGGCTAATGAGCTTGTCATAGACCCTGGGGTGCTGACACTGTAAGTCTAATGTATACTGTAAGCTCAGTGAAGCCAGGAAAAGACTGAGTCATGAAAAATTGCATATGAACTTCAATGTAGGAAAAAGATGCCAAGCCAAGGTGGGGGTGCAGATTCACTGACCTAGAAGGAAACACTCATGCTTTCTTTAATGACAGTCCAAAACATTCAGTCTTATCTTCCGTAGTGCATGAACAGGGAGCACTGCAAAATATGGCAAGCTTAGCACCTCAGAGTTTGTAGACTGTTTTTTAAGTCTACAAAACAAAATCAGCCTTTCATTGTCTTGTCCATGTGCTTGAAACAAGATTCTCAGAAGTTCAATTTTCCAAACTCCCCATGGTCCTATCCATATACAATGTTTTGTGTGAAGCCCACTAGGAACTTTATAAAGACTCATATCCTCTAGATGACCTCAGAAGTCTTTCATCACGCTTCAGTAAATGTCTTTCAATAGCTATCTGTGAAATTTCTTTCAACTAGAGTTTGTAAGGTGCCTCCTAAGGCTATCTGAATACCACCATCACATATGTTCCTAACCCAGAGGACACAAGATTATTGTTCATAGTGGGGATCAGAAAACACTAAAGCAAATGTCCTACTTCATATTATTTGCTGTGTAGTACTAGGGTTTTTTTTTCTTTTTAGTTCTAATTTTTCACCTGTAAAAATGAAACTCATCTTTTAGTACTGTAGCAGTTAATGAGGCTTGTATATGTATTTATGACTTTACAGATTCATATTATGCAGTAAAATCCTTGTGGAGGAAAAAATATAGGCACAAGGCCAGATGGGAAAGAGGATCTGACAGGTGACACAGTAAAGATGGATTTATAATTTTATTTTATTTAAAAACTTAATTTCTAGAGGGAATGAGGATTCAAAAAAGATTGTGTCTTGCAAGGCTATTCATGACTTCATAAATAGGGGCAATGATCAATTATGGCTTGGGAAGTTCAGACTGGACATTAGAAAAAAGTTCTCATGCCAGGGGTGGTGCAGCACTGGAGCCGATGCCTAGTCGAGTGAAGGAGTCTCCAACCTTAATGATTTTCAGGTCTCTGATAGACAGTCGTGGCTGACACAATCTGGTGTTGGTAATAGTCCTACTTTGATCAGCAGATTGTAGTGGATGATTTCAGATGTCCCTTCCATTCAGTTCTTCTATGAGTCTATGGATAAATCTTAACAGATATGCTCCTTAAAATAATTTCCAATCTTCCATTCATTTAATCACTTGCTTTTCTTGTAACTTACAAACCTAGTCTGACTTGAAGAATTCTCCTGTGGAGGGTGTCACTGGTTTGTGACCAGAATCACTAGCATTTATCTGTGGGAAGACTTTGTCTATTTCACCCCTAGGTGAAACTCTAGCACTTTATTTGTCAAGCACTGAACACAAGAAAGAAAGGGTGAATGAACAAAACTTACTCCTAGAAGAGATTTCCTGGGCAAGCTGGTGAATTTTTTAATGTTTTTCAGAAGCAAGAGGGGAAAGCCAGAGAACAATTTTGCAACAGAAGAGGACAATAACACAGGGCAATTTCTGTGCCTAATTTGCTATTATTTCCTGAAAGACAGGACTGTGCATTATGGCCCATAGAATTTGCCATCAAATTCTTTTTGATGCATAATTAGATGTCATCTTTTTCTAATTAAAAACGTTTTCTAAATTTTTTGTCTATGGAGATAATCTTGAAACTGTGAGGAGAGAGTAACTAATACCCTGACATGTGGTTGAGTCTACTGGAAGCCTGAAACTACAGCTACAAGAGGTGTGAAGTGCTTCATTCATCTCAGGCAAAGCTTTACATGCTCTGCTTAATCAGCTGGGCAGTTCATCAACTTCCTTTTCAAAATGCCACAGAAATCAACACTTCTGACAAGAAGTCTGTCACTTTCTTTCAAGCTGGTTGCTGACATTTCATTTGACTAGTTATGTCCTTGGAAAGTCTAGGAAGCTACCATTTTCCCTTTAACTTTCTCTCCTACACCCCAAGCCAGAATCAATGCCCAGTATGATTTTACCAAGTGGCTGTCAGTCCAGTTTGGTTTTACTAATAATATGGTTGATTAGGTTGTGTTGCAGATATATCCCCCCTAGCATATTACTATTTATTAGTATTTTAAATATGAAACTCCTAAACCAACTTAAGACCGCTTAGACATTTTTTTAATCATTCATTGTGATGCCATAGGCTGACTGAGCTTATTGAACATTAGCATCTTCTTTCCCTGTCCTCATTCTTCCTGTTTTTCAAGTGTGCAGAGAGATGATGATAAAGTGTTTTTCCATGAGGGCAGAAGAGTGGAATAAATAGCAGCAGAACTTAACAAGTTTTGCAGTTATCAACCCAGCATAAAACAGTAGCAAGACCGCAGGCTTAACATATGGCCTATCTCTGAGATTCTTACATCTTCACTGGTTTCTTGTTTTATTTGACTTGCAGACTTTTTCCTTACTCAAGAGTTCTTATTCAAGTATTCTTATTCAAGAGTTCTCTGTGCACAGTCAAGAACTTGATTAAAATGCCATAATTTAAAAAAATAAAAACAGCCTCATCCTTAAAGGCAAGAGTAAATGGTTCTAAATAGTGTCCTAAACTTATACAAGCCATGTATTTGTTGGATTGTGTTTGCATTTTATTTTAACTTTTTCCATCCAAGACATAGATAAGGATGATTTTGTTACTGTGTTGATTAT
Organism: Rhea americana; assembly: GCF_003343005.1. Taxonomy (NCBI): domain Eukaryota; kingdom Metazoa; phylum Chordata; class Aves; order Rheiformes; family Rheidae; genus Rhea; species Rhea americana. The sequence goes on from NW_028187111.1 coordinate 186,589, forward strand.
TCAAATCTGAAAAAATAATACATATTACTGAGACTGAAGTTAGCTATTGCAAATAAGAAAAACTAGYACTAGAAAAATACAAGGCAAAATTAAGCTACTGTTTCAATTCATTAGCAATTGTGGTTGATATCTAATAAACAAGCAGGATGTGAACTTGACCCTTTGGTTATAGCTGAGTCTGTTAAGAATGCAGAATACATGTCAGTAGGAGTTTGTGGAAATTCATCTATCAGGATTCATCCCATTAGAATCAGACTTACAATGTTTCCAAACTGGCTACTTGAATGCATAACAGCATATAAAGCCCTTAACTAGGCTGGAAGAGAAATCACAGCAAATGGTTTTTTGAGAGATGATATAAACATCAAATACAGAGAACCATGATTATGAAAACAAAACAAGGTTTTCTGCATCTGATCTTGCAGCTGTATGACTAGAAACAATTCCCTGTACCTACATCTGTTTTATTTTAAACAGCTGCCACAAGAGCTGTTGTTCTGCTGTCCAAAATAGCTCATTCCAACTACATGAAAATATGGCTCCTTCTCCAAAGAGCTTGTATTGCAGTTTTTTCTAAACACTCAATGATTTAAAAAAGAAAAAAGAAACTTGATAGTCCTTATTTTCTACTGGAAATAAGTATTTGACACACTGTGCTAATTTTGTATACAGGAATTTCCAAAACAGATTGCAGTGAAAAAAATAAAAGTTTTATTGCAGAAGTGTGATGACCCAGACATTTTGTCAATTAATGTCTATGATTGCTACAAGAGAAACAAACACAAAATTTGGCTCATAATACTTACTTTTAGAAGGAATGAAGCAAACAGGACATTCCATATATTTAATACTTTTATTTTCAGCAAAATACTTCTCTTTTCTCTTCAAGCAACTGGATCAAAACATTCATCCATAACACATTATCTTAAACTCAGAAGTTACTTCACTGGCTTAGAAGATTATTTGAGGTCAATAATTTCAATGAGGAAAGGAATGTGTGTCTTGAAATAATTGCAGTATCATTAGGAGTGACAGGAAAGAAACTTCACAACAGCACAGAGGAACCATACTATTTCAGAATCTTAGAATATACCARTATCCAAAAATGCTGCACACTGCTGCAAATCCTGAGACAGTCCACACCTGCAGCACAGTATAGCTGAAGTGCTTTGCCTTTGAGTGACTACAGTCATTGATGTTTCCCAACCTGAGACAGTTTCTTTGAAGTAGCTAAAGTGTTTCCTGGTGTCTCCTATAACTTCGTCTTCTGATGTTCATGTGGACAGAGCATATATCCTTTGTATATGCCCTCATGTAAGAGAGTAGGCATTCTTCATTTACATAATGTATTTAATATTTCCAGCACCTGGCATGCCCATCTTATCTGCTGACTTTTCTGACCCCAAATTTTCTTTCATAATTGCTGATGCTCCAGATCAAATAAATTATGTTAAAGACAGTCTGCACCGCTCACTATCAACAAAAAACGTTAGGCAAAATATGACTAGGGAATTAGCTACTACTGATAAATGATTCTATTCTCTCTCTCTCTTTTGGGTCTTTTTCTAGGATTTTTTTTTTTTTTTTTTTTTTTTTATGTGCAGGTCCCCTCAGGAAACTGGAAGCCAAGTTACAGAAGCAATTAGTCAGTTCTGAAATGGAATAGAATACACTGATTATTGTACAATGATTACTAAGACAACACAAACAAAGATGACCAACTGTTTTCCACTCATGTAGTGTTAAATGAGTTCTATTCTGCCTTCTGCACTATCAACATTGTTTGGCGTTCTAAGCTTCATTATTGTATACAGTGATGAAAAAGAGCACAAACTCATTCTCAGAACCATGGGTTACACAGCTTATACTTTCAACCATGATTTTATATTATTATTACTGTTATTATTTGTAAATGTTCACAAAGATGAATTCTTGTGTAGAAATGGACATATGCAGCTCCAACTTAATTGTATTTCTGTTGGTTTTCAAGCTGGAGGAAAGATTGCTATATATTGTGGGAGAAGTTATCAGTTCTCCCCTTCCTATTGTTTCCCATTCATAAAGAAAGAAAACACATCTACAATAACAGCAGCAATTCACAGTTCTGGTAAATGTGTCAAGTCACATTTTTCCCTTCTCCAGAGACACCAATGCAGTCCCCAAAGGTTTAGCAAGGTGGTTACAATGCTTACTTGACACAAATCATGCAACGCTTTCAATTCAACAAATTATCTCAACTCATAAATCTATGTGGCTGAGCTCAAGCAAGACAGCCTTCTTTCAATCTTCCATTGGAGCATAATTTTACGTTCAAGTAAGAGAAAAGGGGGCATTTAATAAACCTGTGGAATTGCAAACGTCATCATTTTGACTACAGTACCCAGCCTCCTGCAAGAGAGGAAAGGCATGAGATGTTTGCAGTGACATTTCAGTACAGTCAGAAATCCACATATCCAGGTTCTTCATTGTCTGATTTTGATTATCATGAGGTGATTTGGCTCAAAGTCCAGTATCAGCAATAATAGTGTCAGCTCTTCAAAAACAAAAGTTCTGTCACTGGTCCTGTTGGAAAAGGAAATGTCAAGACCGTGTGTTTCTTTTCACTTACTTCTGCTACTGGAATGAAATTCCAAATCCCTGAAAATGTGAAAACTTCTAAAATGGCAGTCTGTTTCTCTTAACAGTTATTTTTCTTAATGAGGCCCTCAGCAAATGATAAAATGACAGACTGAAACAGCATCAAACCTAGAGGGAAAAGCTTTGGATGACTTAGCCACTGTGCATCAGGAGTCCATTGAATGGTTTTGGATTTTAGAGAAAGAGACTACCAGTTTCTGAACTGCCTCTGCAATAGTTCTTATTCACATATTCAACATTTGCTCTCCATTTCATTCATTTCTATGTTATCACTCACTACACAACCTTGATGTTTCACTAGGGAGTCAGAGGACTGTGGTTCATAATCTCACTCTTCCACAGAAATCAGAGATCAGCTGGAGCTCATTTCGAAGATTAACAGAGGGCACACCACTGAAAGTCACCTAACCGGGTCATACATCCTCTCATTAGGAAAAAAGTCCTGCTTTAGAAACTTTAAGATCTTCCTAGGAGTAGCAATATTTCTTTAAAAAAAGAATATAGCTTAAAATGCATCCACATGGCAAAAAAATTAAACAAATGTCCTGCTAAGACAGCAATGTTGACAATGCAGCTAATAGATTTTGCCTTTCTTCAGAGGGCAAAATCTGGCAGGTCCTGTATACTAGCTCAATGGTTACAGTCCTTTTAATTATCACAGTATCAGCAACTACATCTTTCCTGAGTTTWGTTGTGGAGGTTTTTTTCAGTTCTCTACCAAAAAGTAAAGCAGAACTTCAGTCAGCTCTCCTTGTTCTGAAAGCACTGGCATTCTGTGAGACTGAAGGGAGAGAATATGCCACATATAGCAGTCTGGGAGAAGACTTACTGATCGTCTCTTTGTAAATGGATGAAATCCCAGTGCTGGCTCCTTTTGTTCATTTCTTTAGAGCATCACAAACCACCACAGGCCTTATCTCAGCAAACTCACCAACTTGTTGCAAATATCAGTGCCACAACTGGGACACCTAAAAGGTAGGAAAGAGAAGACTGGATTCATATATCATGGCATAGATGCCATCAACCATTCATGATGCACCAGCAGAGTTCTTCCAGGCTGGCAGATACGTGTGGCATGCTGTACATGCTTGAACGTTTGGAAAAGACAACTGTTGTGGCAAAAATTATCTATGTTCTGGAATAAAGAAAGAGGCTTCTTAGACATCATAGACCTCCTCTTCCATGGCATGATTGACCTCCCCGTGAAGTTGGTGGAAAGTGTTGTGCCTCAAGATGTCCCAGCCACGGTGAGAACTAGTCCTGGATGTGCTCCGTGACAATGATAGAGCAGAGAATTCTTTCTTGTGTAGGATATTCCTATCAATTTCCATCTTTTCCAAACCTTTGTCACAATTATCCCTATCCTGAGCCTTAAATGCATCTGTGTACCGCATCATCTTGTGTTTGTTGGGATCAACTCGGTCTTCTACTCTGTAGGAGAAGTACAAAAACATAAACTGAATGAAGTAGGAATGTGCCAGCTTATCAACAAAGATGATTAGCCAGAAGAAGCTGTCCTCTCCCAAAGATCTACCTGCAGACCGAGACATTCAAGAATTATCAACTCAAAACCAGGAAACTGATGTTAAGAACAATCCTTTTTGTTTTCTTTCCTTCTCTAATACACATTCTAATGCAAGTGGCCCCACCTTCTCAGTTGCTATTGCAGTTATCCTCTTGACTTCACTCCTGTTATTAGCTTCACTACCTTTATTGATTCCTTGTTTTTCTGTCTCTTTAAATCATTTCCTAGCCACATTTTGCCCTTTCCATTTTGCCAGCTGCAAGGTATTGACAGACTCAATCCATCTGACTCCATCTCCAGATCTATTTCCTTTGTCTGTATATACATGTGTATTCATCTCTTTCCTTTTTTTTTTTGTCCTTCCTCCTCTTAGTTTGTCCTCTCCACATCCACCAGCCCTTCTCTGAATTGCTCATATCTTGCCTTCTGAAATACTGTCCCACACTAAATTYAATGAACATGTATGTGACTTGAGAGAACTAAATGACATTGCCACTCTTTTCTCCTAGCATCCAATTCAGAATTGGTGCTGGCATGATGCACCTGCAGAATTATATTCTGCGTCTTGGACTGAATGTGTTGCATACTGCTAACATCTTAAATTTGCTTGTTCTGCCCAGTAAACTTGCAAGAAAAACTCACAAAAAAATTTGCAAGCCTCATTTCTCTGCAGAAAGTCCTACTTCATGGAGCAACCACTCCCCCTTCTGGCTTTATCAGCAAAAGATGAAGCAGTGAGAAAAGACACATCCCCAGACAAGACTTACTCTTTTCTCACCTTAGTATAAATGTTGATGAAAATCAGAAATAGTGAGGAATCTCATGCTACCTAGACTATCAGTGGTTTGTTTATTATTTCAGGAAAGCCTAGATCTTTGCAAATCACAATGCAGTTACTTGGCTCACAAAAGAAAGTAAGCTTCTATTTTTGACTCATTTCAACTTGGTTGCTGCTGACAGCCTTAGTGATTGTTTCTGCCTCTGCCATTCCACACGTGCAATGAATAGGGACAGCGAACCAACCACAAAGATGTGAAGAAGTTTTGTAATACTCACTGTAAGGAGAGTGAAGGAAAAATTCAGGTCTTATAACCCATGCAGCTTCTAGGGACTGTCTCCTGAGACTACTAGATAAGAAAGTATCAACTGTTTTCACAAGGAATTACTTTGTGAGGGGATCAGCACTTGTCCACCATAGGCATAAACCAGACAAAGATCTGTATTCTGGAAAGGAAGGACACCAAACACTCCTCTCTGGGCCACTGAAGTGGCTCCTTGTTCACATCCATACACTGAATGCTTCTTCTGAGATCATTTCATACACACATCAGAAGGGGCCTCACCTGAGATACCATCGGTCCCCTAGCCCATAGTCCCGACCGCAGATTCCAGAGCGAGGCCAGAGACATCGTGGCAGTTTCCGCTCCAACATAACAGTAGTAGCGACAACCTTTACAATAAGAAAAAAGAGAAGAACTTGGATGAATGGGGGGAGAAAAAGATTCTCTCTCTTAAAAATAATTATTTCTGCTACTACTGATCAGGTCCAAAGGTACTGAGGAAAAAACACAGAGCCTAAACCCGGTTTATTATGTGSCTATTCATTATTTTGATTCTAGCTATGCCATGATTTGAGGAAGCAGTGGTACGCTTAAAACACTGTTAAACATCTTTCCCTTTATACCTGGTGGTGAGGTGTGGGGTAATCAATTTACAAGCTAGAGAAAAGGACACTACTTTCATCAGTATTATAGCCTTGACTAAAATTGAGAGTCTATTCACCATCATCAAAACTTCCTATTCTAGCCACACAATTGCAGCTAATCATTTGACTTATTGTTTTGTCTCAAAAAAATACTAGGAAGTGGGTTTATGATTCAATGCAGCAAAAGGCAGCATGAGCTTTCTGACCGAGAAAGGCAGGACAACTTCTCTTAATGAATCTAAAGACACAACTGAACTATTTGCAACGGTTGCTCTGCATTTTCTCACTTTGGAGTCAATCTCAGTGTGTCAGAGGAGGAGTCTTGCACTGAGACAGTTCAAACTGATAGAAAAGATGAAAGAAATTTGGGGGCTAACACACAGAGCAGTAAAACAGATTCAAAAGGACATGGCTTACTGTGTTAGCCTGTGAGAAAAGGCCTGGCAAGGGTTTAAAAATATATCCTTTAGTGCAGGAAGAATGGAGCAAGTAATTGGACAATCTAGTGCATATACCTTAGACAACCTTTCCCACACTTTTTTCAGAAAAAATCCATACCATGTGACCTAGGTTACCTGGGCTCTCCAGAGTTCATCCCGCTCATGGGCCACTCTCCAGTGGGTGTCACCCATCATGGCAATAAGCAAGTTGAGCATAAGGAGGGTGGCAATGATGGCAAAGGCAAAGTATACCACACTGTACATAAAGGGCAGGTCCACATCATAGTTTGCAGGGCCATCAATGATAGTGAGGAACAGCTCAAAGGTGGTGAACAAGGACATGGGGTAGTTGTAGAACTGGCCAAGGTTTTCGGGGTTCTCAGTCTGGAAGATGATGTAAAAAGCTAGTGGAGAGCAATGAGAAAAAAAGATAAAAAGATAAAAATAGTTTAACAATGTGAATCATGTTTTAAGAGCAGCAACAAGGTCCTGTGAGAGATCTGACAACACAAGAAGGCCTGGGAAGGTACTGCATGTACTACGCTAGTGCAGTACTCAGCATACGATCATAGAATCGTAGAATCAGTAAGGTTGCAAGGCACCTCTGGAGATCATCTAGTCCAACCTCCCCGCTCAGCAGGGTCACCTAGAGCATGCTAGACAGGGTTGCATCCAGGTGGGTTTTGAATATCTCCAGAGAAGGAGACTCCACAACCTCTCTGGGCAACCTGTTCCAGGGCTCCGTCACTCTCACAGTCAAGAAAGTCCYCCTCACGTTCAGGTGGAACTTCCTGTGCTTCAATTTCTGCCCATTGCCTATTGTCCTGTCACACAGGAGAACTGAGTTTGTCCCCGTCCCTTTGACACCCTCCCTTCAGGTACTTACTTATAGACACTGATAAGATCCCCCCTCAGTCTGCTCTTCCCCAGGCTCAACAGGCCCAGCTCTCACAGCCGTTCCTCATAGGGCAGATGCTCCAGCCCTCTGATCATCTTCGTAGCCCTAGGCTGGACTTTCTGCAGTACCTCCATGGCTCTCTTGTACTGGGGAGCCCAGAACTGGACACAGTACTCCAGGTGAGGCCTCCCCAGGGCTGAGCAGAGGGGCAGGATCACCTCCCTCAACCTCCTGGCAACACTCTTTCTAATGGACCCCAGRAGACCATTGGCCTTCTTGGCCACAAGGGCACATTACTGGCTCATGGTCAACTCATCATCCACCAGCACTCCCAGATCCCTCTCTGCAGTGCTGCTCCAGAGAAGGTCAGCCCACAGCTTGTACTGGTGCCTAGGGTTATTTCTCCCTACGTGCAGGACTTTGCACTTGCCCTGGTTGAACCTCAGGAGGTTCCTCTCCACCCAGCTCTCCAGCCTGTCCAGATCTCTCTGAATGGCAGCAAAGCCCTCTGGTGCACCAGCCACTCCTCCCTGGTTGGTATTATTGGCAAACTTGCTGAGGAGACACTCTGTCCCCTCATCCAGATCAGTGATGAGTTAGTTGAGCAGGACTGGACCAAGTACGGAGCCCTGGGGAACTCCTCTAGCTATAGGCCACTGACTAGACTCTGTGCCACTGAGCATAACCCTCTGAGCTCTGCCTTTCAGCCAGTTCTCCATCCACCTCACTGTCCACTCATCTAACCCACACTTCCTGAGCTTATTGAGGAGGATGTTAAATGAGATAATGTTGAAAGCCTTGCTGAAGTCAAGGTACACAATGTCCACTGCTCTACCCTCATCTACCTAGCCAGTCATTCCATCATAGAAGGCTATCAGATTGGTGAAGCAGGATTTCCCCTTGGTGAATCCATGCTGGCTCCCCCTGACAACCTTCTTTTCCTCCATATGTCTGGAGATGACATCCAGAAGGAGCTGTTCCATCACCTTTCCGGGGATGGAGGTGAGGCTGACTGGCCTATAGTTGCCTGGGTCCTCCTCCTTGCCCTTTTGGAAGACTGGAGTGACACTGGCTTTCTTCCAGTCCTCAGGTGCCTCTCCTGTTCTCCATGACCTTTCAAAGATGATGGAGAGTGGCCTGGCAACAACATCTGCCAGCTCCCTCAGTACTCGTGGGTGCATCCCAGCAAGGCCCATGGATTTGTGGATGTCTAGCCTGCTCCAAAGATGTCTAATCCCATCCTCCTCAACCAAAGGAAAATCTTCCTTTCTCCAGACTTTCTCTCTCATCTCCAGGCTCTGGGATTCCTGAGGACCAGTCTTAGCAGTAAAGACTGAAGCAAAGAAGGCATCCAGTAACTCTGYCTTCTCTGTATCCTGCATCGCCAGGGMCTCAACCCCTTTCAGCAGTTGGCCCATATTTTCCCCTGTCTTCCTCTTACTTCTGATGTATTTGAAGAATCCCTTCTTGTTATCCTTGACATCTCTTGCCAGTTTTAATTCCAAATGGGCCTTAGCCTTCCTCGCAGCATCTCTACACACTCTGACTGCATTCCTATAATTATCCCAAGTAGCCTGTCTTCTCTTCCACATTCTGTGTAGTTTCTTCTTCTGTCTGAATTTGGCCAAGAGCTCCTTGCTCACCCATGCAGGTCTCCTGCCCCTTTTGCTGCACTTCTTACTCATAGGGATGCACCACTCTTGAGCTTGGAGGAAGTGATGCTTGAACGCTAGTCAGCTCTCACGGACCACCTTCCTCCTAGGGCCTTAACCCATGAGACTCCTCCAAGTAGTTCCCTGAAGAGCCCAAAGTTCGCTCTCCTGAAGTCCAGGGTTGCAATCCTGCTTGTTGCCTTATTTCTTTCCTGCAGGATCCTGAACTTCACCATCTCATGGTCACTGCAGCCAAGGCTGCCCCCAACTTTCACATCTCTAACCAGTCCCTCTCTGTTAGTAAGGACAAAGTCCAGCAGGACACCCTTCCTCATAGGCTGCTCCACCATTTGTGACAGGATGTTATCATCGATGCTCTGCAGGAGCCTCTTGGAGTGTTTGTTCCTTGCTCTGTAGTCCCTCCAGCAGGTATCGGGCTGGCTGAAGTCTCCCATGAGCACCAGGGCCTGTGATCGTGAGGCTACTTCCAGCTGTTTGTAGAAGGCCCCATTGACTTTCTCTTCCTGGTCAGGTGGCCTGTAGTAGACACCCACAACAGTGTCCCACCTGTTAGCCTGCCCTTTGATCTTTACCCATGAACACTCGACTGCCTCCTCCTCCACCAGCCCTAGGCAGAGCTCAATGCATTCCAGTTGCTCTCTCACATAAAGAGCAACTCCACCACCTCGCCTTCCTGTCCTGTCTTTCCTAAAAAGCACATAGCCATCCATGACAGCATTCCAGTCACGCGAGCTATCCCACCATGCCTCTGTGATTGCAATGCGATCATGGCCCTGCGATCGCACACAGATCTCCAGTTCCTCCTGTTTGTTCCCCATGCTGCATGCATTGGTATACATGCATTTCAGAGAGGTAGTCATGACTGTAGGTTTCCCAGGAAGGGCGTATGGGGGTCCCCCTTAGCCGTGTCCCAAGCACACATCCCCAGTTGAATGCACTCGTTGGAGGCCCCCCAAACCAACTTGTGTTTTGTTGTCTACCCTGTCTCTATGACAGCCCACCTCCCCCTTCCTACCTAGTTTAAAGCCCTCTTTACTAGGCTGGCCAGCCTATCTCTGACTAGGGTCACTGGTCATCATTATAAAACAACACAGAATTATTTTGATTATCTATCTGTACTAAAAAAAACAAACAAAGAAACAAAGAAACAAAGAAAACAATCTTTTCTTCTTCATGGATAGAATAGTTACATGTATTAATGCCATTTATCAAAGACAAGTATAATAAATGCAGTATGTTTTTAAACCTTGACTTACATATATTGGCATTATCTGTGTTGTCCTAATTTTTATTATCCTAGAAAGAGCAAGAGTTGATGACCAAACCTATCTGAACAGAAAGCAATGCTGGGAAAGACATCAGGCTGAAAGAAATAGAAACTATACATCATCACTCCCTTTTCCAGCTAACTGAGATAACATAACCCAGTTTTTCTTTTTTAGACTCACCTGATGCAAAGCCCAGTATCACCACAGCCATGAGCCAGCAAAATCGCATAAGATCACCAAATATCATCTGTAGAGCAAAAACAGCACTACCGTAAGGTTCAACTGTCCCACCAAGCCACCATTCAACTGTATTTAAAACATTTTCTAGATTCTAAGGTCAAAGGTGGGTGAAAGGAAGCTTCTGCATTTTATGCATCCCTCTACTTCCTTTACTAAGGAATGTGAAAATCGCAAACCTGTCATGCAGACAAGAACTTGACCTTTTTCCATTAATTCAAATCCTAAAAGAGAAAGAGTATTTTTCGATTTCTCCCTATCTGGAAAATAGTGTCAGGATGTGTATAACAAGCCCTTGTTTCTTATACCTTCTGGATCATGATGGTAAAGGGTCCCAGCATCTGGAAGCCTCGCGCGAAGTACATAACATTGCACCATCCTAATACCAGGGCAAAGGACATGGGCACCACCTCTCCAGTCATGCTGGTTAGACGCATCACCATGGTTACTAGAATCATGCAAGCATATGTGATACTGCAAATGAAAAACAGACAGTGAATGAAATTCAGTAAAGGAATCTTAGTCTCCTGTTTCTTTTCTTTCTAAAAATTCCAAGACAGGCACAGACTGTCACTAGTCCCATAGGCAAAGGAGAGTTACGTAGAGACTTATCAGTTTGCTCAACTCTACCTGCCAAACTGTCTATTTTCTTACACACCATTTGAGTCAGTAAAAGAAAGAAATCAAAAAAAGGAATATTCTAAAACAACAGAGGAAGTGATTCATCTGGCAAAAGATAGCAGAGGGGATGGTGAGATAGCAGAGGGGACAATATATTTATTAGACTTAACAGATGGTATACTTACATAATTATGTGGAAAGGGCCTCCTAAGATGGTTTGTCCAAAGTATTTTGCTGCTCCAACTCTAAGGATATCTGGGATCTAAGAGAGACAGCTTATTGACTTTAGGACTCAGATGGAGTTCATTATAATATTAATTATACTGGTAATCCCTAATAGTCACATGGTCTTGGAGCAAGCCACAACTGCTTTGTTTGCTTGTTCATAGTTTTTATATTATATTTTGTATTATATTCCTTTAAARAAAGAGTGATTGTGTCAGGTTGTCCCCTCTAGATGAGGTAGAGATTGCTCTTTTCTTGGAAAATCTGAGAATGCTCAGGCAGGTTGAGAGACTTCTAGATGAGGCAGAGAGATGTTGTGGCACAGAGATGTAAGCCTGAAGTTCCTATAAGCTACTGAGTAGAAAAGAGAGTGGACAGGCATCTCAGCCTCAGAAGTGACAAAAAGACCTTCTTAGGGACCAGAGCAGTTTGCTATAACTCAGATTCACTGTGTAAGTTGTAGTGTAGTCCCAGAGTCCACCAAATAAGCTGTCTATCATCAGCCCTGTTTTATTTCCAATCTCTCTTTGTCATTTGTTTTACCCCATTTCAAAAGTTCAGTCTTGAATTCATATTATAATAAAGCAAAGGAGGGTGTGTGTGTGTGTGTGTGTATGTCTCTGTGTGTTTTAATATAAAGAACTCCTTCTCTTTTATGGGGAGAGTTCACAGTAAAGAGAACATCTCGGCAGGTCCATCTCAGAATTCTGGTTGAGTAAGGGTCCTGTCATAGGTCCATACAGTTACTGATCTCCAGTTAAAGATAAATTTTCCTTTGCACATACAGAAATCACTTCACCAAGCGCCCCTAAACAGATGAGTACCGCAAGTCTCTCATGCAGCTGCTGAGGTTCAGTTGGAACCACAGATGAAAGGGAACTGTGGCATTACTGTGTACATGGTATTTGATAATGGGATCAGTCCTTCTAATTGTTTCTTTGGCACCTGGAATCTTACTAATAAACTGTCACAAGCTCTGTTTAATGAAAAGATGTTGTTGTCGGTCCTGGTTGCCACAGGTGTATATTGAAGCACGTAGACTCAGTAAATAACCCCTGCCAAGTCCTACATACAAACTAGTATTTGTCCAGTAAGTCAGACCTGTCTTGAATAAACTCAAGACTGTGTAGCTCACTGTCTCTCTTACCTCAAGGATCAAAATTACTACAGCGCCTATGACTGTGATCAGCTCCCCCACCAGCCTCAGCTCATCCTCATATGTCAAATATGATTCCTAAAAGAAAAAAAAAAGGGTGGGGGGGGAGTCAAAGGAAAAAAAAAAAGCGGGGGGGATGGGGGAAAAGAAGGTCTGCTGCTGATGTAAGAAACGTGCCAAGGCCTGAAGAGGCTACAGATACCAGCCCAACTGAGTACCGAGAACAGAGAACAGAGTATACCCAGAGTTCCTCACTGACCAAGGTGAGAAGAGAAAAGGAGGACAGCTGCTGTAGCTGGGAGCTGTGTAGTATTTGAACTTTTCAGTTGAGTAGCTTAGATTAGAATTACCGAGTTCTGCCTATGGGGTCATGACTCCTACAGACAGTACCTGCAGCATTTTCTGGATATAGATAGTATTGTCTCTACTGCTTGTTTTGTTGTCTGTTCGGGGTTTCAGTGGTCGGTAGACGCAGCACATAGTGAAGCAGACCATGTAGAGCACATAGAATAAAGCCAGGAAACAGAAATAGGGTCGTCCATACATATTCCACTTCAGGCTCACCAGTTCCTTCACAGGTGTTAGATCTAAGATCTGGCGGGCCTGCAGAAAAAAAAAAAAAAAAAAAAAAAAAAAAAAAAAAAAAAAAAAGACAGAAAAAAGGAGTTATTTGCCATAAGGGAACTTGTCTATAAGCATCGTTCACACTGTGGGACAACGTTAGAAAATCCTTCTTGCCTATTCTCTTCAGCATTAAGTAACTGAATTTATTATGTGAGAATTACAATGCTCAAGTCAGTTTGGATTAGTTCAGGTTGCCAGTAAATAGTGTTAGGAAAAGAAAAATATACCCTGAAGTGAATGGCTTTTGAGTACAAGTTGGAAGTGCAAGAGAAGCACGTCAAATACCAGAATAACTTTGTTTTCTCTGCAGGCATGCATGCATATAAACATTTTAGCAGTATCTCCCTGTGAACTTTGGGGATTCCAATGTATACAAAATTACTCTACTTCATGAATTGTCTTTTATAGTAATTGGAATCGATTTTGAAGAATATTTTATGTTAAGCAAGACAGCACAATGCCCCTTACAGCAGACAGGTACTCTGTGCAAAATACACACCATTATTAAAACAGAATTGAAAATAGGATCATTTGAATTCTATTTCAAGAGGTTTAAACTAGATAGGTTGGAGGAAGGAGGGAGTTATAAAGACAGGGTTGTCAACAAAAAACAACTCAAGTCAGGAGGCTTTCAGTGAGTCCTTGCAGCCAGGGATATGCATATGAGACATGGCTATGGGGGATCCCTTTGCACCCATCCTGGGAAGCCTGCATGCACAACAACCTCTCTGAAATGCATGTACACCAATGCATGCAGCATGGGGAACAAACAGGAGGAACTGGAGATCTGTATGCGGTTGCAGGGCTGTGATCTCATTGCAATTAAAAACACATGGTGGGATAGCTTGCGTGACTGGAATGTTGTCGAGGATGGCTATGTGCTTTTTAAGAAAGACAGGCTAGGAAGGAAAGGAGGTGGAGTTGCTCTTTATATGAGAGAGCAACTGGAATGCATCAAGCTCTGGCTATGGGTAGATGAAGAGCAAGTCGAGAGTTTATAGGTGAGGATTAAACGCTGACATGGGGGACACTGTTGTGGGTGTCTACTATAGGCCACCTGACCAGGAAGAGAAAGTCAATGAGGCCTTCTACAAACAGCTGGAAGAGGCCTCACGATCACAGGCCCTGGTGCTCATGGGAGACTTCAGCCAGCCCGATATCTGCTGGAAAGACAGCACAGCTAGGCACAAACAGTCCAGGAGGCTCCTGCGGAGCATCTATGATAAATTTCTGAAACAGGTGGTGGAGGTGCCAATGAGGAAGGGTGTCCTGCTAGACCTTTTCATGACGAAAAACGAAGGACTGATTGGAGATGTGAAAGTTGGGGGCAGCCTTGGCTGCAGTGACCATGAGATGGTGAAGTTCAGGATCYTGTGTGAGGGAAGCAGGGCAATAAGCAGGATCATAAACCTGGAATTCAGGAGAGTGGACTTTGGGCTCTTCAGGGAACTACTTGGAGGAGTCTCATGGGTTAAGGCCCTAGGAGGAAGGTGGTCCGTGAGAGCTGACTAGCGTTCAAGCATCACTTCCTCCAAGCTCAAGAGTGGTGCATCCCTATGAGTAAGAAGTGCAGCAAAAGGGGCAGGAGACCTGCATGGGTGAGCAAGGAGCTCTTGGCCAAATTCAGACAGAAGAAGAAACTACACAGAATGTGGAAGAGAAGACAGGCTACTTGGGATAATTATAGGAATGCAGTCAGAGTGTGTAGAGATGCTGCGAGGAAGGCTAAGGCCCATTTGGAATTAAAACTGGCAAGAGATGTCAAGGATAACAAGAAGGGATTCTTCAAATACATCAGAAGTAAGAGGAAGACAGGGGAAAATATGGGCCAACTGCTGAAAGGGGTTGAGKCCCTGGCGATGCAGGATACAGAGAAGRCAGAGTTACTGGATGCCTTCTTTGCTTCAGTCTTTACTGCTAAGACTGGTCCTCAGGAATCCCAGAGCCTGGAGATGAGAGAGAAAGTCTGGAGAAAGGAAGATTTTCCTTTGGTTGAGGAGGATGGGATTAGACATCTTTGGAGCAGGCTAGACATCCACAAATCCATGGGCCTTGCTGGGATGCACCCACGAGTACTGAGGGAGCTGGCAGATGTTGTTGCCAGGCCACTCTCCATCATCTTTGAAAGGTCATGGAGAACAGGAGAGGCACCTGAGGACTGGAAGAAAGCCAGTGTCACTCCAGTCTTCCAAAAGGGCAAGGAGGAGGACCCAGGCAACTATAGGCCAGTCAGCCTCACCTCCATCCCCGGAAAGGTGATGGAACAGCTCCTTCTGGATGTCATCTCCAGACATATGGAGGAAAAGAAGGTTGTCAGGGGGAGCCAGCATGGATTCACCAAGGGGAAATCCTGCTTCACCAATCTGATAGCCTTCTATGATGGAATGACTGGCTAGGTAGATGAGGGTAGAGCAGTGGACATTGTGTACCTTGACTTCAGCAAGGCTTTCAACATTATCTCATTTAACATCCTCCTCAATAAGCTCAGGAAGTGTGGGTTAGATGAGTGGACAGTGAGGTGGATGGAGAACTGGCTGAAAGGCAGAGCTCAGAGGGTTATGCTCAGTGGCACAGAGTCTAGTCAGTGGCCTATAGCTAGAGGAGTTCCCCAGGGCTCCGTACTTGGTCCAGTCCTGCTCAACTAACTCATCACTGATCTGGATGAGGGGACAGAGTGTCTCCTCAGCAAGTTTGCCAATAATACCAACCAGGGAGGAGTGGCTGGTGCACCAGAGGGCTTTGCTGCCATTCAGAGAGATCTGGACAGGCTGGAGAGTTGGGTGGAGAGAAACCTTATGAAGTTCAACAAGGGCAAGTGCAGGGTCCTGCACCTATGCACCAGTACAAGCTGKGGGCTGCGGAGAAGGGACCTGGGAGTGCTGGTGGATGATGAGTTGACCATGAGCTAGCAACATGTCCTTTTAGCCAAAAAAGCCAATGGTATCTTGGGGTCCATTAGGAAGAGTGTTGTCGGCAAGTTGAGCGAGGTGATCATCCGCCTCTCCTCATCCCTGGTGAGGCCTCACCTGGAGTACTGTGTCCAGTTCTGGGCTCCCCAGTACAAGAGAGCCATGGAGCTACTGCAGAGAGTGCAGCATAGGGCTACAAAGGCGATCAGAGGACTAAAGCATCTCCACTGCGAGGATAAGCTGCGAGAGCTGGGCCTGTTGAGCCTGGAAAAGAGAAGACTGAAGGGGGGATCTTGTCAATGTCTATAAATATCTCAAGGGAGGGTGTCAAGGGAATGGCACTGGAATCTTTTCAGTGGTGCCAAGTGACAGGACAAGAGGCAAGGGACACAAAATGAAACAGAGGAAGTTCCATCTGAATATGAGGAGGAACTTCTTTCCTGTGAGAGTGAGAGTACACTGGAACAGGTTGCCCAGAGAGGTTGTGGAGTCTCCTTCTCTGGAGATATTCAAAACCTACCTGGACTTGATTGTGTCTAACATGCTCTAGGTGACCCTGCTTGAGCAGGAGGGTTGGACTAGATGACCTCCAGACTTTCCTTCCAACCTTACCCTTTCTGTGATTCTATGATTTCCAGCTGCAGAACAAAGTTGCTGAGCAATCTTATGGAATTCACTTACCTTTTTTTTTTCCTTTCAAAATTCAAGTTCTTCATTTATACATCTAAATTAGCAACAATTTCAACAGCTATTTCTATCAACTTCAATAGCAATTGTGGAAATCCTTAATTTCTTGGAAACATATCAAAAGCTCCTTTACATCATTAGCCCTCATTGAAAAACTGATTCTGATATTACCTCAGCTTAGCAGACAGCTGAGAGAATTTGGAAAGGTTTCCAGAGTTGCTTGATTTCCATCTGAAGGCAACATCTTAATGGTGTGGCCTGGATTTTCAAATTTTCACCATTCAGCTTTGACAATGAAAAAAAATACAGTATGCCCCCAGTGACACATACTGTGAGAAGATGCAGGCTCTTCAGCTTACTTCTTCTAAATTATTTATATCAAATTTGAAGTTTCAGTCCTTCTCTTTAAAATCTCAGTGGTCTAGACCACATATATTTCCAGAAATAAAAAGAAGCTTCAGGTGGTATGATAAATCTTGTGAGATATGAAAAATAGCACACTACTGCATACATTAAGATTGTGTTTCTGTCAAAGACATGTATATATGCATACATACTGTGTACCTGAAATTTATATACAAACAAAAATCTTCATCAGATAAGTTAAGACTATCATTTTAGAAGTGACAGAGAGGGTCTTTAAAAAGTAAGATCAGTGGAGTTGTGAGCACAGGAGGGAAACATTTCTCTCCCATCATACACTTCCATTTAAAACACAAAAGGAATCCAGAAATTTTCTTATATGTCCTCATGGTTGTTTGGGTTAATTTATACACATGCACACAAAGGACAGAGAAAACCCATGGAGATGTTTTAAAATTAATAATTCAGCTTCTGTTTCTCTGTAAGTGTATTTATTTGCAGCTAGGATAATTATGATGATAAGTRTAAAATGTGGAAAGCTCAACACCACTCTGCTATTTTTAGTTGTGTTTCCTAGGACAAGATGAAATTGTGGCTGCATTGGTAAGGCATCTCTTCCCAGGAGCAGTATGCAAATATTTCTTTAAATAAAATATGTCACTGGCTGCAATATAAACATTTTTATAAAAATATTTGCAGAGAAAAGGTTTTCTGTTTTGAGAAAAGATCTCATCTGTACTCTTTTTGAGGGAGTACTTATCAATGTGATCATATCATGTGTTTGGAGAGATAACTAATTAAACATTAGAAATATATGCAAGTTATGTGAAAATTGTATATTTTGGACTGGATTTGTCCCCTGGATTTGTAACGTACAGAGTTAAACTTAATGCAACTATCTCAGCTTGTTCTAAGTTTAAAAACTGCAATTTCTGTTTCAAGACCTGAAATTCAACATGTATGCCCAAAAGCTTGTTCGATTTTTACATCTCTGTCAACTTGTATAATAAATGTCACTACTTCTTCCTACCAAATTTCCTTCATATATGTCCTTAGACCATCACTACTATAAACAATACAATCGCAGAACCTTAGGTGACTAAATGAGGTACCTGAATTAGTGATGTGGTTATCCTAAGCTTTCCTTCTTTGTAGATACTAGGGCCCTACAGATCACCTGCAGCTCCCCATCAACAATATGTGAAACTGAGGGTACCTGTACCTGTGTTTAAGCACATCTGTTGGTGACAAAAAAAGAGATGAGATCAACAGTGGTCAAGTGCATTTCTTTAGTTTAAGTTGTCCAATGTGAACACACAATATTTTGTGCAAAAAAGTAGCCACTTCCAAGCCCACCCACAAACAGATGCTCTACTTAGTAAACCGCTCTATGAAGAAAGAATGAACTACATGGGAAAGATACTAGTTTTAGTATATAATGCACTATTGGTATGTATTCAACACTGTAGTGACAAGAATACTATGATAATGTGAATAAAATGGAAGAGAGAATAAAAGAGTCTTTTCATACTGAGTTATTTTGAAAACATTGGRCCATGATTCGCTAGTGGTCACAAACCACACAGAGTTCCATGAACAGGAAGTAAGTACCACAGAAGTGAAAATATTATTTTCAAAGTTGATAAATAATACTGACTCAAGTTATCATGGCTGCCAAGATCTAGTGTTGTTGAAGAACTAGATCTCTATTTTAGAATCAAATAGATCACCATAAGGTACTTTCAAAGCCACATTTTATTTTCATTCAGTTCTGAACCTTATTCTGTTAAAGTGGAAGTAAAAGAAAGATATTTTGCCTAGCTGAGCCTGCAAGTCCAGAAAGCCTAACTTGGAGTCTTCTGATACTCTTCTGTCAGTTCTTTAGGGCAATGTAGGGTACATTCCTRATCTGGAAGGTAACAATTTAGCTCAACTTAAGTTATAATTGTGCAGGTTTCTTGCAGCTAAAGGACTATTCTGTGGCCTTTTGTCTGGCTTCCCTGTGTGTGAATGCAGTTCTCACTGATGTAAGTAAAATAGGCAAACACTTAAGGTCCAGAAACAGATCCACGGCTACCGTGTTTATGGAGGATCAAAGTTTGCTTTGTAGGTCAAGGAGCTCAGTCTGCTTAACAAATAGTCAGAACCAGCTGGATTGAGCTACTTTAGGATCATCAGTGTTATTTCATTTGCAGGTCTTTACTTATAAAAAAGGGAAGAATTTATTTGGCTATTCTAAGAGAACATATGCAGGCTTCACAAGACACATGACAAAACCATTTCAAATGTTTATCAGAGAAATGGTAATTGCTATTATCAGCAACTTTTATCCTCAAAAAGTTATCAGAACTCAGGCTAATTTTCAATAAACTAGATATAGCTGTCGCCCTTTTACAGAAAAGGCCTCATTGACATTTGGTGCTCAGCTGGCATCTTCAGCCAAGATTCTTGGAAAAATAGCTATTTCCTAATGTACGGTTTAGGGGACCATTGCAAGGAGCAACAAGGGGAAGTGAGTCAAAGTGACTTGAGCAGATTACATTAAATGACAACTTATTACTGTTTAGATGTTTTCCTTCCTTTACTGTATTGCCCTGTTTCCTCTAAGTAGCCGAAGCTAGACTGAGCGCTTCGCAAGGAATATGTATGTTTCAGGAAATGGACAAAAGTCTAAGAGAACTATTGAATGGCCTAAGAAATATCCAGAAGGATCAGAAGAGAGTGAGAGAGAATGAATCTAGCTAGAGCAATCTAGCCTTAGATGTTCACATTTTGTTTTCAAAGAAGTGAAAGTAAGTTTGGAAGCTTACTATAGTCTTTCTGTAGCTTAGCTCTCTTTTATTTCTTCCACATTTTGTCCAGTTAAATGGTAAAGGGTCAGAAACTATGCCTTAGTATCTATTTGTGTTTGTATCCTCTAAAGAGGATGCAAGCGAAATTTGCTTATAATTGGTGCCTAAAGACACTACGCTAGTCCAGTTATCAGACTGAGAGGTTATGTTACAGTATGTGAGGTAATACATAACATCCTTGCAGAGAAGAAAACATTTTGGGCCACAGGTATATAAAATGCAAAAAAAAGAATTACTAGTTATGCATGCCAAAAATGCAATTATTCACGTTTTAACAATGTTCTGGAAAATAAAGAAGTCATCATATCTTATGCTATTTGGGAACAATCTAGCTTCTGAAATTAGGAATCTTGCATCTGCATGTACTATGTGGTTTAGAAAAAGACATAGGGACAATTTTTTTTCTTTCTTTTAGGACTATGGTTTGTCATTCGGGACAACTTCTAAGCTTGCTCTATTGCTCTCTAGCTTAGGAGTTCTGAATTCACTGTCTGTCTCACAGAGATGTCGTGAGAGTTGGCATTAGCAAGGAAAAGGAAATGGCAATGTGATTCAGCAAAAGGTTCTTTCTCTTTCACCAGATTCAAAGACATAAATAACAAGTAGTTTTAGAGTCTCTCTAGTAAATAGCTTTCTACAGCTGTGATACTGATTAAGTTCCTTCAACCATCCACAAGCTTTGTGTCTCTAGAGTAACTGTCAAAGCATCCAATACAGCCATATCATAAAAAAGCTGCTACATTTCATGTATTCCCTGCAGCGTGTGACACAAAGGGAATTTATTTTATTATGTGTTTATTATGCAAAGAAAAAGCATTTGCTGTCCACAATACCTCTCTCTTCTTGGTTGAGACAATGAGCTCAAGGAAGGACTGATCTTCAGCCCAGGAGTCAATCTCTGTGAGATCGTAGAGCACAGTGGTCAAGGGGCCAAAGGACCAAAGATTGTACTTCCGTTTCTGCATGAGATACTGAAACATCTGAGGGGAAAGGAAGGGTGTTAAGGAGATCAGAAACTACCCATTAATATTCATTTTCATTGCAACACACTAACGTTGTTAAAAATCCTTCTTTACAAAATATTTCCCTTGAACTTCTTGGTTGTTATAGTTCTCACATCTTTCAGGACCTGTTTCTCTACTATAATGATAAACAGTTCTTTCACTTACAAAAATGACACTGGATGTTCTCAAAATGTATAATTTTAAAACATTCTTTTTAAGAAGCCTGGTCTTACCACTTTTAAACAAGATAATACACAAAACAGAGTAATCTTTTTCAGACATGCATTATCAAGAATACAGACAGGACCTATTATACTGAAGGAGACCAATGATCCATGCAGTCTAGTATCTTGTTTCTGGCAGTAGACAAATAACAATAGTGCAATGGGGTCTTAATCATGTGTAATTATACTTTCCATCAGYTTAAGCATGAGATTTTATATCAAAAATAGAGTTCTTGTTTATGTTATTTCTTTTCTGTGCATCATATTTAGGGTAATAACATCTAGATAGCAGAGATAACTTTTAAAAATGGGTAGATCTCTCTGTTAACACCTATATAACTCAAATGTTTCAAAAATTGGGTGAGAAGATATGTTCTTTAGGTTCTAGTTCCTCTCATTAGGATTAACTTATACCAGTTTTCTAGTCTTATATGAGACTTCTGGCACAAAAAGGAAGGACATCTACCCACTAACAGTGGGCAAAAACTCCCCTGATCTGGGTGAGATTGCTTCAAGTTCTCCATTTCTGAATACCTCTCCCTGGAGGCAAATGTGTCACACACAAACTCACCACAGTATTGCCCTCAACTCCAGCCAGTTTGAATGGAGTAAGTCCCTCATTGTTTGAAATCAATTCAAGTGATCCTGATCCCTGTTTGCTCCTGTCATAGGAAAGTATCAGGCTGTACATATGGCAGGCAAATGTCTTGTTAGGTTGTAGAACCAGGATGTGAAGAACAGTGTTACCTGTGGAAGAAGCAGTGCAGGTAAAATATATGGAATAGCCCAACCCTGTAGTAGGAAAGTAATTACCAATTAACAATACTAATAAGGTGCTACTTGACTGATGCCATTAACAATGGCTTTCATTTTCCTCGCATGCCTCATCCAACAGCTGTTTGTAATGAGAGAAAAACATATGCTTGCACAGACGATAGAGTCTGATTTGAAGTGTCCAGTTTTGCTGTATGCATTTCACTGGGCCCCACAGCACATACCCAGATAATCCTGAGCTCTAATGTCAGCTCCGTTTTCAATGAGCAACCTTACAATCTCCTCATTTCCCACACAGGCAGCAAATGATAAAATGTGTTCTCCTGCAAAGAAAGGAACAGAGAGGAAACAACATTAATGACCTTGCAGGTAAGTGAGGTTGGATCATTTAGTGGGAAAGCTATCCATACTACTTAGTCTGAGCTTAGGAAAAGAAGAGTTACTCCAGGTAAGATGTAAATTTCCTGCCCCCCCCATCATAGTCCTACTCAGAAAGGAGGAAAATAACAAGCCCATAATACTAGAAAAGAGTATCCTTAGATATCCAGATATCTACACTACAATAGAGTATCCTTATCAGAAGAGTATCTTAGTAATGAATGAAAAGTGAGCTGCAGTATAGAATTAATTATATTATGCTTTTGATACAATACGTAATTTTTGTATGCACACAAATGTAAAAATGCATAAGATATATACATATTTATATTTACACAGAGTGTACATACTTAGGTGGAGCAGTACTGTCTGCTAAAAGGTGTGTGACTAAGGACCTTGGAGACAGAAGCGTCTGCTCATTCATTATAGGTAGGGACCTAAACAATCCTCCCTCATGTTTCCTTCATCACTCTGCTGGTCCCCTCCCATAGCAGCAAGGAGAGAAAATAAGGCTATACCAAAATAGAGGAGGTTCTGGGAGCTCCGCCTGAAGAATTGCCCAGTGGCCCGTGCCATGCAGACATTGGCCCCTCTCTTCAGCAAAGCTTTCACCAGAGTGATGTTCTGGTTCACTGCTGCAATGTGGAGAGCTGTCTGCCCTGCGAGACACAAACAAAAACTTGCCTTCTGAGAAAGCAACTTCAGGCTGTCAGAGCAGAGATCAGTAGTCTGCAGTTCACATTTCACATATGGTAAATAGAAGTTTAGCATGACTAGGTCTATAGGGTACCTGRGAAATACGATTTTCCTTTCATATTATCCCTGTTTGAGCAGAGGGTGAGATTACAGATTTACAGATTCACAAAATCTCAGAATGGGTAAGGTTGGAAGGGACCCCTGGAGATCATCTTGTCTAACTTCCCTGCTCAAGCAGGGTCACCTAGAGCCTGTTAGCCGGGGTTTCATCCAGGCAGGTTTTGAATATCTCCGGAGAAGGAGACTCCACAACCTCTCTGGGCAACCTGTTCCAGGGCTCCGTCACTCTCACAGGAAAGAAGTTCCTCCTCATATTCAGGCAGAACTTCCTGTGTTTCAGTCTATGCCCCTTGCCTATTGTCCTGATGCAYGGGACAACTGAAAAGAGTTTGTCCCCATCCCCTTGACACCCTCCGTTCAGGTACTTATACACACTGATAAGATCCCCTCTCAGCCTTCCCTTCTCCAGGCTAAACAGTCTCAGCTCTCGCAGCCCTTCCTCATAGCAGAGATGCCTTAGTCCTCTGATCATCTTTGTAGCCCTACGCTGGACTCTCTGCAGTAGCTCAATGTCTTTCTTGCACTGGGGAGCCCAGAACTGGATGCAGTTCTAGAGGTCTTTTTCTACTTAAATCTTTTTGTGAATCTGTGAAAAAGGATTTTACAATCTGCCAGCAAAACAAACAGGATGCACTTTCTAGGTATCGTCTGGGAAAACAAGACATGCCATATTCCTCCAGGAAGTATACTGGAAGTTCATGTCCCTCAGAAAAGACTTCACGCAATATGAAGAGCAGATCAAGACAAAGCTTCCAAAGCAGACCTGCTCAAATTCTTCAAAAAAGGTACTGGAATTTTTAAAAAATGGTAATTATTATTTTAGTGGTTTCAAGAATCTGTTTAGTGTAATAGTCAGCCAGAACTATTATTTCAGATCTAGAGCTGATTCTAAACTTATAAACAGAAAAAGGAAATGTTCGTATCTCTTCAGAAGAAAGAAAAAGAAAATGTAGACAAATTTGGTTTTAATCCCCAGTCTTTGTATATCAAAGAACCAATTTTGCCCTTCTGAGAGGAAATCAGGTAGGTAACCCCTTTGCTACAAAGGACTAGATGCGTCTACAGATTAAGCCAAAACACTGTAGATATCCTCGCCGTCACACTGTAGCCAATAAACCCACCAGGGGTTAAGGTCTGTGAATTACTCATTTGCGTGTTTTTGCATGTTCTGCATGCATTTGGTTTTAATATAATCTCATCTTTCCACAAAGGTTCAGGAGCCACTTGTATGTTGGTTTTACAATGTAGCAGCTTAGCRATATATTGAACCAGGAACAGTACCAGAACTGTTTCCTAAATGTGTAGACAGTACTTCTTCCCTCCCTCTGCAGAGAGCTCTGACCATCCTTCTACCCTGAGCTGTTACCTTCATAGAGCTCTGATGTCATCCTCTCATTGATGAGCTCTGGAGCTGCTTCCATCAAAGCCACTGCAGCCTCCACGTTATCATACAAGGCAGCTACATGAAGGGCTGTCTCCCCCACTGCACCTAGAGAAAGTAAGGGAAGCACGTGGGTCAACTAGACATWCCGCCATATGGTACAGAAGCAGATAGTGATTTATTGGTGTGGAGAATTATGGAATTATGGAAGTGTTGGGTCCTTCCTTGAGTACTGGAGGGTACTGCCTCATTGTGTAACATGCTAACAACATAGCCTTGTCCTTTACCCCTTCAAAACCTGGAAGATGAGCAGAGACTTCAGGTGTTTGTGAAAAGGAGGATGCTTTTTGAGTGTCAGGAATTAAAATAAGCACACCCTGACCATCTTCTCCAGGAAATGGCCTTCCTCCGTCCCTCTAGAAAAGAGGCCTGGTCAAGCTGTAAATTAACCATATCATCCCTGATATTCACAACTCACTTAGGAATTGACAGTGTCTCTAAGATAGAAATTTCACTTTGTTGCAAAATGGAGATTATTGAACTTTCCTTCCATTTGTTCTAGAAGCCAATACCTTTCTCAGCTACTGATACACAGTTAAGTAATTTGATACTGCTGATGAGAATGTAATGGCACACACCCCCATGCTACTCAGACCTTTGCAGGTGCAGGAGGGTCTTGTCTTCCCCAAAAAACAATTCGTAACAAATAACCAAGTACCTCTTTGGTAGATATCACATGTTCCATCAGTGAGAAGTTTTGTAATGGCTTGGAGGTTGTTCTCCTTGGCAGCCTGGAGCAGTGGGGATTCCCAGATCCTACAATAAAGAAATAGTGTTAAAGAATACAGTCAAACACATGGTAACTCTCTGCAAAACTAGAATGAACTTTGCTCAAACCAGTAAGAATCTTCAGAAATTATTTGTCCCTGAAAGGTAGGTAATACATACCTACTATCTGAGGTATTTTTGAATATCACCCCCCAAAGAAATAAAGGAATCAGAAAAAGCAGACAAACCCAATGCTAAAAAGCAGGTATTTCACATGCTCTTGCCTTACAGACACATAACCATATGGTGGCAGCAGAAGGAAAGGAGAAAGGAATAACCAGTCCAAAATGATTCTGGCGTACATAGCCTGCAGTTTGAGGCACAGAAGATAACAAACAACCAGTCATTTGAGACTTCTGCCAGCAGACTAGCTATCTCATGAGCAAAAAAAGACAGTAGGTTTTTATGAAACACACACACAAAAAAAGATTTCCATCTAAACTACCCACATAATGGATGGAAAAGAAAAAATACGAACAAGAATTCCCCCTGTATCTGAACATAGTTTCCTATGGTATAATTAAAAGAATGAGATCTGAAATGTAACTGCTCATCATATAAACTTATCTGAAACATTYACAAACTTAGCTATAATATTGTTTTCTGTTGCTGAGAGATTTTAGGAAGTTGATGAGAACAGAAAATTATATCCATTCTGGGAAAGAATATGCCATCAAACAAGTCCCAAACCAATGGAACATTTATAGCTGAAGAATGCCCTTGAATACTCCACCAGGCTTTTGCTTACTTCAGTAGATTCTTCGGAGTCAAATAAGAATTTACAAGTACTTCACTACAGTAAAGTCATTTGATGCAAACAGTATCCTGGACAGTGCAAAGCTGATCACAGCAGTGGAAAATCAGCCCTTGTATTTTAGTGTGGTCCCTGCAATACTGAATGCCTCTTCTAAAGCTCCTGTTCAGACATGGTAATATCCATAAGCTACTAGCCCTCAATTCTTGGTGTAAAAATAGCAAAACTTCAATCTTATAATTGAAAAGCATATATCCCAATCCAAAATGATCTTAAAAGTCTAAATTTTTAGGATTTTTTTTCTAGATGCCTAATTCATCAGTGTTGAAATGCTTTGGGCAGGGCTCCTTTCACCCAGAAGTGTTTCTCTAAAGGTTAGGTATTCAATCTCAGCTGATCACCTGKGCACCAGGTACAGTCAGTGTATAGAGATGGATAGGATAGGTCTTTCTTGGAGGTGCTAGAAGGCTCTATCTATGATGAAGAGACACATAAGAAGTTAGGCACGATGAACTTCATCAAGTGATTCTACATGAACTGAAGTCTGATTCTTCACACATCTGATCAGGCTGCCTCAGGGTTTTCCATTGCCTTGGGAAGCTGAACAATCTGAGGCCTCAGCCATGCTTGCCATACATGCTGAGTAACAGCTTTTATTTGCACTGTCTTTTACATTCTACCACTTGTTACCAGCTGTGCTATTTCCCCACACTAGCTGGGTAGCAGGCTGAGATGAGCTGGTGGCCCCAGATTCTATAGTAGTATCTAACTAGTAAACAAAGTACAAAAAAAATGTGAAACAGGTAAAAGGGGAATCATTGAAAATAGTTCAGCATAGTTTATCTGAAAGCTGAGGTGCTTAAGGAGTTATTGAAGCTCTTTTCAAGAGATACACAGGACTACAATAACTGGCTTTCTTCCCCAGGTCTCATGGATACTGTTACAGTCGTTAACCTGGACCAGGCTTACGCTTTTAAAATATAAAGAAGAAGCTGCCCCTGCAGGTGTTGAGGAAAACTCTGCTAACCTCCCATCTAGCATTTCATCCTGTCTTGTGACCCCAGAATACGGGGATAAAAAAAACGAAGCTTTCTAACCTTGAGATTCCTGTGGAAGGAGATCAAGGATARTAAATATGAGTACGACCTTTAACCTTTCTATGTGGGTTTTGTTTTTTTCTGTGGAGTGTGGAGGAATTAACCTTGTGGCAGAGATGAACTACAGAGCTGCTCCAGTTTGGGGAATAAAAGGATCCAGTTTTCCAGGATAACTAAGAAAACCTGGAAACCAAACAGACACTGTTTTCTGGATAATGAATGAGAGAGGCATTTGCAGAGAAAAAAAATAAATCGCTGTGGAGAATCTGGCCAACTAATCTCATCTTTTCCCACAAATGAGCCAACCTATTATACAAAACACATAAATAAGATATTATTTAAAGATTTCTTTTTTGTTACCTCCTGAATGGAATAGAAAATTTCTTTTCAATCTGATTGTTAGTATGATGGTTACCTGCCATACCTGCTTGATCAGCACCCAAACAAGTTTTGCTAATGTTCAAAATTGGGGCACCAAAAAATCACGAAAGATTGAACAAAAACTACTATTATTTTTATTATCTTACAATATTTTCAGAGGTATCTTTTCATTCTTAAAAAAATGTTTTGGAGTGGATTTTTTATACAAATAAAAACTTCTAAGTAGCCCAAGTTCAAGAGCTAAAGTTTTAAGCGGGCGGGGGGGGGGGGGGGGGGGAGCACCAAAAGAAACAGGTTATGTCTCCTGATCTTTCAGAATGAAATAGCAAGAGAATCCTCACTCCAAATGGGGTAAGTTCAGCTGTAGGCCTGTGCTTGGAGGCAAATTTCATACTTTTATCTCACCTCTACTTTCTTACAGCATAGATTTTTAATTATTCCTAAATTCCTAGTACTGCTCACATCAAGTCAAAATGTGTGAAATGGAGTAAGACTAAGGAAAACTGTAGAGCAACAACAATGCTGCTACGAACAAGGAGAACTTCAGCCTTGTTTTCCCTACCTATTTGGAAAAGGACACTCAGTCCTTTTACCATAGTTGAACAACTACTGGACTGGACGTCAGTCTCGCTCCGCCCCCACCCCAGCCCCCAAAATAAAAAATATTTTAGTCCAAATTATAAACTTGGAGATACATTCAATGTTTGTTCTTTATGCTGTCATAGATTTCTTCCTTGTATTATGGTATTATTTATTTGCAAGATTGTAGGGATACAGCTTTCTGGGACAAGTACTATAAAAACAATAGGTGTTTTGCATTAATTAATAAAGTTGATGTTAGAACCCATTTTCTATTAATAAAGCTCTATAATAAGCCACAGGATAAATTGAGAAAGAGAGAAAAATAGAGACAGAGAAAAGGAGAGAGAGAATGAATGACTTATGGCCACCAGAATTTGTGCCGAATAGGTATAGGATGATTCAACATTAAAATACAAAACTGTCAAAAAATTCTGAGTCTTATAGAAATATATATTTCTTGCCTTAAATTTACTAATAATACTTTACTAATAATACTAATAATACTTTATAAACCTGAAGCAAAGAAGTTTCTCTGATATCCAGTTATCTTTGGATTTAATCCACTGAAACGTGTCAAAGCTCTGGACAGCCTTATAGGATAGGGATATTGACATGCTTGAGGGAATTTGGGGGCTAAAGCAAAACAAAGAGATATCAGAAGTACACAAATTAATAGGAATCAGTTGACTAAATGTAAGCTAAGGGGCACAGGCGTATAATATTATATAATATAATAAAAGCATAATTGAAGGGAATATTTATGATTTCATAAAAGGAACCTTTCTACCACCAAGAATGTCCCATTTCCAAATCACTAGAAGCTAGACTAGAAAAGTACTAAAGAGCAGAATATAGCTATAAATATTCAGAATATAAAGAAGTGTCCTAATCAAATCAGGGAGCCATGCTGATATTTTTGTAAGTCTCCTTCAGACTTTTGGCCTTCCTGCCATGGGCAGTATTTTTTTCTTTACCTTATCAATATGTTATTTGCTCTAATTGCTAATTACAAGGTGATTTGATGAGAACATTACTACTAGGATCAGACAGATAGGAAGAAAATAAAGAGGCATTTGGAGCAAAACTTGTAAGATTCAATATAAGTAAAGCAAGTTTGTCACTTYAGCCATTACTTTGGCTGAGGAAGATTGTGTTTCTGGAAAATGTAACTTGCAGAGGCGGGAAGTGGGAAGGAGGTGGGGGTTGAATAGTATAAACAATACCACAATTACTATGTTGATGCTTTACTGGGTATGCCTTTATCACACAGATTACCTCAGCAAGGAGGAAGGATTGGGCATGAGACAATGTGGGAGGGCACAAGCACAATACCTTTCTCCCCAAATTCTCCAAAGCCTTTGTAAACAACTAATTAAATTATAAGCCTGTTAAGAGACAGACACCTAGTAACTGTTAAACTCAGCTTTCAGAAACGCAGGCAAAAATTTTCAAACCTGTCTACTCATTCTCTCTTCAAACTTGTCTACTCTACCTTTCAACTGGGCTCACAGAATCAGAGGTGCCAGGACAAATAGCAAGCTAGTAAATAACCCAGAATTGTTAATAAATGTCACAGCACACTGCTTCCAACACCTCAGAAATCCATGACTTACACATTTATACCATGTTTTTACTGTCTCTTAATTTTATGGCTCCTAACTAGGAACATATTTTACTGTCATTTAAAATATATCATTATAATTATCAACCAATTTTTAACACATTATTTCAATGTGGTGAATATACAAATGTTAAGTAGTGGATGAACTACCTTCACAAAGCCCCCCCCCCCAAAAAAAAAAAAAAAATCCGAATTACGTCACCTGAATCTTGAATCTTCACACTAGATTACAATTGGAAATTTTTAATAGCTCTGGATATTTAACCAATTTTCTTCCTGACTCATCAAAACCCAGTACAAATTCTACATGTTACAACTCTAGTTTCTGGGTGTCAAAGTAGCTACAAAACAAAAACTATAAATTTAAACTCTTAACAGAGCTTCCTACACTAGATGGTTAGTTTCCATAAATTACCATTACAGTCACTGGATGGAGAGGGAACATTTCAGAGAATGATTCAGCACAGGGACCTACTTAGGCACTTTGAGAAAACAATTCAGCACAGCTAATCTAAGATGCTATTCTATGTCACTTCCTGCATCAACTATGTAATCAAGGGACAATAAACTCCTAATCTACCGACCTAAATTATATGTGTAACACTASACCAAACTAACGTTACACTAGTTACAATGTAACACTGATGTCTCCTTATAGGATCAGTTTAGAGTAAACATAGTTACATAGACAAATAGTAGTTCTGATGGGCAACAATAACCATGCCAGTATCCAACTGGAACTGCAGCTAAATTCTTCCTACTGAGTTAAGCTATGTAGCTGTCTTGAGGCACTCAGTGATTCTGGATCCTGTATTACTGTCATTCAGTTTACTTAATAGATGACTCAATGATAGGCTCAGGAAGCTGTGATTTGTTTTTCACTATAGGTGAGGACAAAGTCAGTAACACCTGAAAATCCATTGTGAAACAAAGAGGAGATAGAATGTAGGTCAGATTCTGACCAAGGGAGTCATGTGAAATAACTTTAGAGAAGATTAAGGATTTCATAAGTGCTTTCTGCTGGTGATATGTGTGTTTCTGCATTTACAGCTTCTTAGGCACTACTAACTCCATAAGACTCAGTTATAAAGGTAGGAATTTTAATTTATAAGGTTATCTTTTTAATGAAGGAATATGTGAACCATTTTGATACCAAAAAATATGAAGCCTTTTTTTTCCCTTCTGTTGCTTGAGGCATTCCCAAGCTTGATTATTCTTATTGCTGGATATAGTTTTAATTTGGCATCTGCTGGCTTCATTCCCTATCTTCATGGTGATATCCATTATAGAAGGCTTAAGGCAATTCTTTTAAACTGGTCTGTGAATTCAGCAGCAGCATTTTATTTTAGCGTTTTTTTTCTTTCCCTGTTGTCGTACTCAGAATATCTATCCTTCAGCACTTCATCATGAGATCACCAAAAAAGATTCATTTCTCCTTTCTTTGTGCCAGCATGTTTATGTTTGCAAGTCTTCAGGAGAGCAAGAGAATGCTCAGAGAAAGCTAATCAGCCAGAAGGAAGAGCCAAATAATGAGTTATAAATGAAGAGTGCAAAGTGAAAAAGAGACAGATTACGATAACAGAGACTCAGAGAAGTAAAACAGGGGCAATGTCATCAAATTTCTTCAACACTGACAGCAAGAATCAATAGTTTAACTGGAAACTCTTCTGTTTATTTGTGGAAGCTGACAGCAAACAGATCTTCTCCTATGGTAATGAGCTTTATTGGTTCTTTCTGCCAGGAAAAAGAYCCATGCTATAATGCTGCTGTTTGTAGGATACTAAAAACACTCAAATTGTAGCAGCCATGTGACAGTTCTGTAGTCTTAATTTACATCATTAATCAGTGCTCACCTCTCTTAAGTGTCTCTGAGGGGCCTATCAATGTGCATATATGAACATCAAATGCAGCAATAAGCAGAAAATAAAATTATTTTGGATAGTCAGGTTGGTAATTGCAGATATTACTGGACAAGCAACTGAGATTGAGGTTTTATCCCCTTTGATGTTTAAACCATCCACCACACTGAGTAGCAGAAAACTTCCTCATTCATCTCCAATACAGCATTCTCCTGGCAATGATACTCTTTTTAAAATCTGCATCTGACAGCACCACAAGAATAATCTCATGCTACAATTGGATCAACAATTTATTTCTTCCACACTGGTTATTTATTTATTAACTGAGTTATTCATAAAATTAAATTGTTCTCTAAAACATAATCTCCTTCTAAGACAAAAAATCCAGCCTTTGTCAATAGGGATCTTCAGGCAGATTCATACTAGTTTATTTTCTTCACCCTGCATCTATTTGATTTTCTCTAATATTTTTGTTTGATTTTTGCAGAGAATAAATTCCATGTTTAATTCTTCATAAGGAAACCTATAGCCAAGTTTAAGAAAGCAAATGGTTTGCTAGGCCTATGGGCCTAAGTTGTATCTTAGGCACTGGGGTCAAAGGGGTTTGTGTGTGTGTGTGTGCACGCGCGCACATGTGTGTGTTTGTTGTGGGGGAAATGTGAGCTCCAGATGAGTGTCACATCTGTGAAATTAAGGTGATTGGTTTTCCATTATTAGGCTCCTCAAAACTTCTTACAGTGAGGGCCTAATAGCACAAGAAAAGAAGACTAAAAATGCTATCAGTGATACYTTTGACTTTGTCTTACATGCAGCAGCAGTTTCCAACAGGCTATTCTTTGTGCCTTGACTGCTCAGAAGCATTGTCAATGAAACATTACAAATGATGGATTGCAACTGGGAGCTGGCATCTTTGTGCCCCTGTCATCTTTGAGAGCAAAGGAACCAATTAATATTGACAAGCATTATGGATTTTAAGACAGGACAGTTGTACATCTTTTTTTTTTTTTTTTTTTTTTTTTTTTTTTTTTTTTCTGAAATCTCGGTAAGGTTGTTCAGACAAGTGAAAAGCAAACCTCAGGTGACATCTCTTACTTACTACCAACTTGAGATAAACTGATCTAGAAGCTCAAAGGCTCACTGTGTCCCTGTAAAACTCTTAACCAGCTCAGTGCTATAGCAYTAGGCTGAGTTACTTTTTGTTTGCACCATGTCTGTTTTTATGGTAAGCAAAGCACTCCGAGTACAAGAAAGACTAATCTGTCTGTTGGATTGAAGAGCCACATAAAACCCCAAGAGAATAAGAACAGCGATGTTGAAGAAGGATACAAAGTTTTTATTGACATGTTTGGAATGAGCTTCACAGCTCTCTGTAAGGTATGCAAATTGCCCCAACCATCTCTAATGGACTGTTTCTGATGGAACAGATTTCTATATTTCTATAATTAATATATGTAAAAGGGCTTTGATATTCATGTTGAAATGTACTACACAAGTTAAATTATTGTTATTGAAATAATTAATTCTCACAGCATCCCAGGAAGTCAGGTGATACCACTACCCCCTAAGCAATAGCTATGAGAGAGGGGATACACATAAGATAGATGACTTATAAAAATTACAGAGGCAGGCAATTACAGAAAGTGAAATACAGCCTAACTGTCTTGGTTCCATGTACTCACTTGTTCTAATTTATRTATCAATTATTTCTGATGAACGTTGCGATTCTTATACAGTAGAGTTTCCAACATTACATGCTGTGGAGATTCTGTGGAGAATCTGTGGAGATTCTGCTCACTTAGAGAGTCTTACACAGAAAACCAGGTAAAAAAAATTAAAAATGGTTTCCATCATTTTTGACAGCTCTAGTAGGCTGTGACAGGCATGTAATTCCTCTTCTTATCAGGCCTTAATTTTCATAACTATTTTTTGATAGCTATTTATCTCTGTTCTCCATGATCCTGAACTATGCTGTTTTTTTAAGTTCTTAAGTTCTAGGCTACGCAGCTCCCAGAATCTAATTCCAAAGATAACTTTGGGAAGTTCATGAGATCACTATCGTCAAGACTCTGCACTGAGCTACAAGCTAGTTAAGAGGAATACTCCAGCACAGCACAGTAAGGAAAGACGAACTCAAAATCTTCTCTGATCTTAGTAGGAAATTATGTTACATCTACTGAATTTTGATATCCCTTTAGGAAATGCTATACAATGTAGGATCACTGTGGACAGCTCTGAGCCAAAACGTCAGTAAGATTACTACACATGGAGCAAGAACAAACAGCAACACTAGTGAAGGTGAGAATTATCAAAAAAGTTAACTTCCAAGTTTTATCATCATCAGTTGTAGATCAGGAAAAAACACGGTTCTCCTAGTGCAGAATCATAACACAATAAATTATTAAGCCAGAGCACAGTAGATACATAGTACCATATTTTCCACTGGCTTTTCGCACAGTAATAGTGAAAATTAATTGCTGCTTATTCTTGTATGTATTCCTTGTTAACATTAAGAAGAATTCAACACTAAGAAGAATGCAAGCTAAGGCCACAACACTGCAATTCCAGAAAACAAAATGGCATGATGAAGTAAAAGTGGCTTACAGCAGCTTTTCCACAAAAAGCAAAAGTTTTCTAAGGACAGTTTCATACACCAGAAGCCACCACAGAAGGTTTTCCTGATGTTTTTCATCGCTGTCTGTACCTAGTTAACAATATGAGAGTCATAAAACTGCTTCCAGTCCTTTGTAAAAAGTTTCTTTTCTTTTACCTCAAATTCTGAAAATCTCCGAGACAAAAAACATGGCTGCACAAGAAAAAATATGCATATGGAAAGGAAAGAACAGAATAACAAGATGGAATAATACACTTGTCCCTCTTTAGGAAAGAGCTTCTACATATTGATAACGTCTAATATGACTGAACAGCAGAAGGCTATTTTATGTTACTTGAAAGTAGTGGGAAACATACAGACCTAAAATGGGATCGAACAAATCTGTCTCCATGCCGCTCTGATTTAATTTAAAAATATGCAGGAAATCATATGCAGTATATGTGTTTTTTAAGCTGAGTTTATAAAGAAACACAGAGATGTCAGATGAGAACCACTCATTACACTGTAATGATCTATGAGAAATGTATGAAGTCATTATATGTTTGACATTTTTTTTTGTTTTTCTCCAGCAGCAGCAGCAATAAGCAAGATGTTCACGAGCCTAAAGCACATGACATATGAGGTAAGGTTGAGGGAGCTGGGTTCAGTCAGCTGAAGAGGAGGTTGAGGAACAATTAAATAGCAGCCTACAACTAGGTGAAGGGGATTGACAAAGAAGAAGGGGCCAAATCCTTCTTGGTAGTAGAAAATGATAAAACAAAGGGCAAGAGCAGAAAACTGTGACTTGGGAGCTTCAGGCTGGACATTAGGAAAAAAAAAWTCTTTACGAAGATGTTACTGCAGCACTGGAAAACAAGCTCAGAGAAGTGGTGGAATCTCTGTTCTGGGAGGCTTTCAAGAGTCAGCCAAACAAAGCCAAAACAACCAGATCTAACATTGGTAATAGCACTGCTTCTGATAGGAAGTTGGACTAGAGATCTCCAAAGGTCCCTTTCAACCCACACTTCTATTATTTAAAAATATAAAAATATTATTGTTGAAACTATAAATATATTGATATCTTCAGACTTTACATTGCATATGTTCACTTGGACATCTACAGGATCTACTGAGAGCTTATTTTTCAGTTACCCATGTTTTTTCATCAATGTTCCAAAAGATCTGGTTTGTCATACCCACATTTAAACATTTCAGAGCTTCATGGAGACACATTTGTTGTCCCCTCTCCTTCCATTTTTAACCTATATATGTCCGACTATTTTGAAGTAAAATAAAATAGGCTTCTGCTATTTGGTCAGCAATTAAATGATGCTACTATGTGCAAGTTCTTTCCCTAAAACCAGATAAGTCCATTTGTCCCTCTTAAAGTGTTATCGTACTTATTTCTGTACACACACACACACACACACACACACACACACACACACCACAAATATATCTATGTTGTTTCATGTGGCCACATTTTTGTCCCCAGAGATGCTCAGAGTTTGGAGGGAAAGAAAAGAAAGATTTTTACAAGGGAATGGAAGCAATTTCATTACTTGAGAACTGCATTTAATGTGCATGCAGAAATTACAAGGAACAACAAAAACTAGAGCTACAGCTCCATTTCCTGAACAATCCTGCATCCCTGTATGTGGAAGGGGCAACCTTGCACAGCAGCAACAGCCTTGATCCAGTATTTACATGTGAAGACACAGGCAATCCTCTTGATAAGGTTAGGTCCAAGAGGATTCCCTACATGCTTTGAAGATACTGGCATCTGGGTCAAGGAGTGAGAAACAGCAGTTCAGCCTAGGAACTGAATGACCACGAAAATGTGGAATAGCACTGAGCTCACTGGGTCCCAGAGTAAGGGCAAGCTTCAGAGAGGCAGAAAGCAGAATCCCCTTAGCAAGCCATTATTTCAAACATAGCTCAATGCAGCATAAATAACCAATACACGCTCTTAATGATGAAATCTCCTTAACTTGTGAGCTTTAAAAAATGAAAGCAGGAAAGACAGAGCACACATTTTGAATTTGTGATGGAAATGCTGCACTGAGGATGATTCAGTTGAGATCTAGTAAACCCAGTTGTGAAAGAAAATGACTGAAACTCCAGAAACATTCCAACTTGAAAAAAGAAATCCTATAGAAAAAAGTACACCCAAGCTGTTTAAAGCTTATCTGTTGGCAGGAAAGGCTAATGGAAAAGAGGAAGAAGCAGCAGGAAGAAAGGGAAAGACAAGAAAGCTGAAGTGCACGGTACCTTTTCTGCTGGAGAAGGTAAATTTCATCCAGATGTTTATCCCAGGATTTTTTGCCTTGCAACATCTGGCTCAGTCCATTCCAGATCCGGAAATAGAAGGACTTGCTATCCCCAAATAAAGGCACCCCCATTGCACGTCCCTTTTTCTATCTTGTCCAGCTGCCTGAAATCCAGCAGTCCTCACTGATAAAAATCAGGAAAGGCTTACTACAAGGCAGTGCTGCTCTTCACTTACAGGAGACTGTCCTTCAGATGCATCAGCTGATCAAAGTACATGTGAGAACACAAAATAAAATCACTTCTGCCTTGCAGACCATACCTCTAACCTCATCAACAGATACTTCGTTTCCAAAATAGCCCAACCCAAAGGTGTGCCTGATTTAGAAATACCTCACCAGGAGCCTTCCCTTTACAAAGACCCTATACAGCACTGAGGATGTCAGCACAGAACTGATGTCTTAGGCTTCTAGTATTTCTGTTCTGTTTCTAAAGTCTAGAATTTAAAAGTAATCTTCCCACTTATGCAACTGTGGCTCCCTCTGAAATGCAATGCATAAGGAACTTGCAACAGGCAGCTGAACAAGCTAGGCAAAACACCTTTTACCTGAATGAACCTGTGGGAACGTGCCCTAAAAACACTGTGCTCTGGAAAGGCGGTATAGATGAGGACACACCTCCAACTCTAGCCCTCTGCAAATCCCATTAAAGACAATCATTATAGACCCCACCTTCTCTGCCTTGCACAAACAAAATACATTCCCTTTAGAAGCTGGAAGAAGAGTTTATGTAGATTAATGTGCAAGCTTGGCATTTTTCATTTTCCTTTAATTCCTGCATCCTCTCATTGTTTCTTCATATCATTGTTCCTGAAAAGTATATTTGGGGCAGGAATTAAAATTTCTATTTAACTAAACTAATTTTTGGTATAAAAAAGTATCAGCCAGCTCTTAGGGGTATCTGTGAAGCAGCAGACATTATTTCAGAATAGAAAGAGGAGGCATCTTTCTAGCTGGATTGATTATGAAGAAGCTAGAAGAAAATTTAGGGGGGAAAGGAATTTCCTAATCTTCTAATCTTCTCCTAAAAAAACTCTGCTAATATTCCTGTAGGTTGAATCAACAGAAATTTCCCTTCATCCTTAATATTGCTATAGTGGAACAGGTTTTTGCTTCAGTTCGAGGTGCCTGGATCTAGGCAGAATCAGTAGGTAAGAGAGGAAAATACGTAAAACAGTAAGATAACCATAAGACAGAGTTATCCCTTCAGAACTTCAGGTTTATTTAGAGGTTATACAGACTTGTCAAACTAGGATTCACACCCAAACTTCTGCAAGCTCCTGAAGTATCATATACTTTTCATTGCAACTGAGTCATACTGTGACTATAGGTCCTAGCCTTGCTTTTTGAGACCTACCTTTGGCTCCTGGCATTGTTCTATCTCTACTTGTTTCTTGTTCCAAGCTCCTACTGCTAGTAGGGTCCTTAGCATGGTTGTCAGTCATTCCTGGTACGCAGCTTGACTTCTCTTGTTTCTGACTTTGGCTCATTCTGACCTCAAATTCTAGCTTCATCTCTTGATTCTAGCTTGGCTCTATCACAAAAATATGACAGTTCATCTCAAAACATCCTTATACACAGTTTCTGACCTACAATTGTAGGTCATAAATAGCAAAGTAAGGATGAAAAATAAAAAGCACAACTTGGCCAAATGTGTTCCTCATGCCACACTGTCTAACAACGCAGAACTAGGAGCAGAGTAGCAATGATAGGATGATGTTGGTTCTGTGCATTCAGTCACCTTGTGGTTCTAGGGAATGTATGAACATTGAATATGGCACAGTCAATATGTGTTGCCCTTTGTAAAGCTATCAAGACTTCATGAGTAAGCCAGTATGCGGAGCCAAATACTGCAGCAGTTACCAGTAAGTGCCCATTTTCACATATCAGCTACAAATAAAAGGGAATGAGGAAGCCACTTTGGCCATGGAAAACTGTTACAATGCCAGAGACACTGCCCTATACTTCTGTATGCTGCAYTGTATTTCTTTCAGGTCAGGATACATTTTCAAAACTATATTCTAAATTTGAATAGCTTAAATATGAAGGAACTGACTTTTCATGACTCTAGAGCTTCAAGTAGCCCTTTCTAGCAGTATACCTGAAAAGAAAAAAWTATTACGCAACAATTACAGGAAGAAGTTACAGGAAAAATTATTACATTGTCACCATTCTTTTCCTGTCCTGCTCAACTCTTTCGTTCATTCTTTCTTTCTTTCAAGTATAAATCAAAATTGCTATTACCTGGGCTGTTAGAAAAGTAATTTCAATGTTAATGTAGAGACAAGCATGATTTGCACAGTATGTGACATGGATTCCTTTCCTTCTGAATGACCCTGACCCTTGCATTCCATGTTMTCACAAAACTCCTGTTAATCTTCCTAGAAATTTTGAGTGGCCAAGGTATGTAGGATTGAATCCAATGTGTTTATTTAGTGAAAAGTCATGATGGAAGTGCATGGTTTATTTTTCTCTCTCTCTTTTTCTTTCTTTGATTTTTGCTTACAGGTTCTTTATAGGGTAAAAATGCAAGAACCAGGTAATGTTTTAAAATTACTTTGAAGAAACAAGTGTAGCCCTAGTTTTTCACAAAATCCACAACAATGTGAAATGTGCTTACCAGGAAGTAGAGATGATAAAAGGCATTGCAAAAGTGAGGAAGGTTGTTGAGCCTAAGGGAGAAAGCTGCACATGGTAAAAGTCTCTCATTTATATCTCTTGAAAAGATTTTAAAGGTAGGTTTCTACCTAGCACAGAAAAGTAGCTAATGAATGGTATCAGAAAAACTTAGACAACATAGCATTTGAGGGGAAAGTGAAGTCAACCTATTTATTGTTTATGGTGAGTTGAAACCCACCCCCACATTTGCCTTCTGCATTTGCTCCCCAAATCTATGTTAAGCACCTGGTAGACATTTAAATTAGCATGTTGTAATTAGGTATCTAACATATCTTCAAAGTATTGTGTAACCATCAACTGGCAAGCCCCCAAGATGTCTATATCATAGATAAGTATCACCTCATCCTTTCTGCCTAGACAAATTTCAGCACAGAGATTGCCTATTTTGCTATTTAGGGACAGCACTAGATCCAAAAGCTTCCAGGCTATTTCAGAAGATCTCATCCTTCCACTACGTCTTTCTCTGTCTCTTGTTTCATACATTCTTTCTGAATATGTATGTTCAAACCTTAAAAATAAAATGATATTTTCTATTTTTTGATGCAAGTCACAAATATCTTTTACCTTACCTCTCGTAAAAGTTTCCTCTTTAAAAAAAAAATCACTTCAAAGATGACAAGAGAAATTCTGTCAGTCCAGCATCAGTAAAAGCAAAGTATGCAGGCACAGATCTGTAAATCCAAGCTTAGGCTACCATCTTTAGAGCAAGAGTGGAAATGCAGCCTACAAACAGACTTCCATTAGTCTTTCAACAGCTTCCCTGTACATTTCTGGTTGCACTGCAATTCTTTCTGGGAGAGTGGCACCCAGGAAAGGCTCTAAAATATGGGTCATGAGAGAGAAGAATGAGGGATGCAACAGTACGTTAAAAAGGAATAAAAAAATAATAGTTTCTGAGAACAAGCAGAAAACAGGAGAGGAAGCCAAGAACTCATGAGATCAGCTCATGATTTTGTTGTTGCTTAGACACATGCCTTCAGCAGGTAGTGGTATAATTTCTCAATTTATACAGTAGATAATCTTCCATCTGAGAATGTAACTGTGGCTATCCAATAACTACTTGGCATGTTATAGACAGGTTAGGGAATCTTACTGGACAGAGATATTTTCAGTCATTCAAGTCATAGCATCATACTTGTGTAGCAGTGCAAAACTGCAAAAAGTTGTGGAAGATTGTATGCAAGTGCCCCATATTATGTACAGTTTCATATCATACAACTGAATGATGAAATATATCTATGTAAAGCAGAACTAAGTAACACAGGAAAATAACTAGCCATTCCCAGAGARGCACACTACTAATGTTATCTCCAGCAGTTTTGAGATATTCTTATCTTCACAAGACCTCTTCTACTATGTAGAACTGAATTACTTAACCACCAGTAAATCACAGATAGTGCAGAAGTAGAAATGACTTAATAATGCATTATAAACTGTATCAGGGCACAGGGGTTCTTCAAAGATCTACTGTGTRGTACACAACTAGCTCTGATGTGTAATTCTGGGAATCAGTCTTTTGGTCTGAAAGACTGCAGAAGATTGGGGGTAAGCATTRTTTTAGTTCAATATTATGCTGAATCATCTTAATTAACTGTGTGTGTGTTTTGTATGAGTGTGTGTGTGCAATAAACCTGGCTGAGGATTAAAGTGGAGTGGCTCTGCACTTCTTGGCTTGAGGTAGCAGAAGGCAAGGCTAGCTACTTGTAGTGGCAAATGCCAGCAGAGACACAAACTCCTTTGAAAAATGCATTCTAAAGATCCTGATGAATTTGGTGAGGGATCAGCAATAGTTCTACCAACAGTTATAGAAAGTCCTGGTGCAGCAGCAGAAAATAAAATAAAATAAAATAAAATCACTAGACATTATAAAACTGGCCCTACCAACATATGCAGCAGACTTTGGCACAGTAAACTAGCAGAAAAATTGAAACAGTAGGATTTGAAGTTGTAAGAAGGTGAAATCAACCCTTTACATCTAGGTTTCTTCACAGGAGGGAGGGGACTTTAAGACATCCACAGGTGTTATGAGGAATCTCTAAACCAATCTGTAACATGGTGGAAGAAAGCATTAGCAGAGAACATCTCAATAGTTTTACTTGGTGGTCAGGAGTGCCACAAAAATAGCCCAGTCTAATTCAGTAACTGGGGAGTTCTGTGTGAGAGTCTTACAGTTGGTGGAACCTCATTTTCTACAAATATTAATAGAAGAACTCATTGTTCCTCATTGATATACAAGTGGATCAGAGCATGTATCTAGGATTCATCCACTGGAATATTAACCCAAACTCTGTAGCCAGCAACATTTTTGCATTTAGGAACAAAGATGAGGTTAGTGTAACAGCTGCTTGGTGTTCATACGCTATAGTGTTGAATTAAGGCTGGGGTTTGGTAGACCGACTCCTGATTTTGTAGTTTGCATCAGGCTTGGAAGATTCTGAGAACTCCGAGAAACTAAACTTTCCTGATTTGAGTTTGAGTTTGTTGAGTCCTAGCCCACATTGTAGTAATTGTGTTACTATGTTAGCACAGATATCAGGGAATCAAACTTGTTGAATTGTTTTTGATTTATTTTGGTCACAATAAGTGATGTCACCCAATACTTGGAAACCACATGTCTGACTTAGGCTGTTGCCTAAGCCTTTATTAGGGAGCTACTAAAAATATGTTTTGGTAGGAGAGAGAAGAAGGAAAATTTTGAAGGTAAGCATTGATTACAAGAGCTCAGCTTTGGTTTTGACTAATATAGAAAATATGAGCCCTATTAAAAATTCTATCAGGAAGATTCACTGCTAGCTGACTGCTTGTTGGAGCCATTCAACTGTACATCACAGGACATACCAGACTTCTACGGTCTGTGAAATCTCAGAGTAGATCCAGAAAATTTTAGTCTTTGCCYTGCCCCATCAGGTTCCTGAGTACACAAATAGGCTTTATGGCCCTAACTAGCCTCACCTGGGGTTTCCTCCCACACAAACCCTTACGCTCAAGCTCTCACAACTTCCAGCACTTGCYAGAGCTGGGTTAGACCTTTCTCCTCAAGCTTACCTAGCATCCAGGTCTCCCCAGGGGTGGCTTGGATCCTTCTTCCCATGACATCTACCTGTTCTCCCAGACTTGTTAAGGGTAGCTTGAACATACCTGCTTGCTTCCAAGCGTCTTTAGCTTCTAGGAATGTCACAGGCAGCCTGAATCCACCATCACTACCACCCAACCCCAAGTCTCTGATGCTGTGTCCCTTTCCCAGCTCCCTATCTCTGTCTCCTGAAATAGCCCTATGACAACTCACAACAATTAAAACACTCTACAAGTCCCTTCTGAATACAAATAACTGTGGAAACACACTTTTCAGAGAGGAGAGACTACTGCCAGATCTCTGAGAGCACTAATAAGCCTTAAGGGAGCTGACTAGCCTCAAGTGGACTCTCCACCCACATCCCCTGTCTGTAGCCCAGAAGTCCCATTTAAATTGAGGACTGAGCCTTCAATCGCTGTTTGAGCTATATTGTAGGAGTACTAGTTTCTAGCTTAGCTATAGCTGTACTTGTTTTTGGCTATAAACTCTATTGATCTGGACTCTGACCCACTGATTGACTTCTGAGCTTGACTTCAAACTTGCCTTTCCTTACTAGGAAGCTCTTCCAAACACCTTTGGGCTTCGTATTCTTCAAATTACAGTATTGAAGATTGTCCTGGTGAGGTCTTGACCTCTTGTGAAAGTTTTAGCAGCAACAGATCACAGGAAGAGGCTAGATCTGACTGGTTATCTTGAAAATTTAATTTGGTCAGCCCACCACACCCACAAGCAGTGTTAAAATATAAACCAATATCTCTGCATATGTGAACTTGTTGCTTTCATCAACACAAAATAAATACCCAGTAGAGAATAGTATTATCCATTCAAGGCATCTCAAAGACTGCTTTCAGAATTTGCTTGGTAGAGAAGTGACAAAGAAGCCCATGTTTATTGTATTAACCAGTGAAAGGCTTTTGATCAGGTGCCATATCAGACCCTGATCCCAAGCAGAGAGACTAAAAGGTCCTCTCCAAATAAGAGTAGAGAGGCTATAAATGTTCCTCTTAGGCATATTATCCTCAAAAAAGGCTATTAGTCAAGGGACTTGCCTACAGACAGGGAAAGTTCTTGTTTGTTCATCAACTTTGGTTAGTCAGCCTGGGGAAGGTTCAGGTTATTGTGTTACTGAGTGAGTAAACCTGTTCTTTCTGTGCGGATATGGTACAACAGTAGTTAAGAAAGACTCTGCTTAGCTGTAGCACTCGCTGTGCTGTGCTTCTGGGGAAGATTGTTATACACCTTGTGGAAAATTTTCTAATAGAAACTGAAGAGTGGTGTAGGCAAAACAGAACTGATTCAAGGTGAAAGCACTGAACTCAACATATGGAATTTTGACAGCACTGTGAAAGGAAATGACAAACCTCCAATAAGAAGGAACTGGTTGTCTTCTATTTAATGTATTTGTTAAAATTATTCATTAATATTTATTTGTAAACTTATTTATTCATTTATTACTATCTAGCTATTTTTCTCTTTGTTTCTGCTTCAGTAGTAAGTTGCTGTTTGAGGTTGTGGTAGGTTTTTTCTTTCCTTTCTTTGAATTTTTGTTTTTCCTCAGATTCTGTTGATTTCACCTAGTTTAATAATGCAGAATKCTACTTTTAAAGAAACAATTATACGATTGCATGCTAACAGTAAGAATTTTCCTGGGCTCTTTAACTCTATGTGTGCCTTATGTCACAACCAGAAACTTGATATTTATTTATTTATTTTGTCTTTTTACCACTGTGCTGGATCAGAGTGTTTCACTTCGTTATAATTCTTTTGCACTTTTTGCAATATATTAAGGCTTTCCTCACATTCGTGCTATCCAGTTAGATTTGTCAGCTAATTAAATATGAGCCTGAGCTACTATAACACCCCCAGAGCCAGAAGAGCTCTATTTCCACAGGTGATTTTTAGATTTTAGAGTTTAACTCTAGAGCAGAAACAATTTGTCATTACAACCATATAACTAGGAACATGAGGAATCATCAAAATCAGATACTGTCCCCTCTGCCCCCGGAGAATGGCGAATGTTCCATAAAGCTGTTCCCTTAAACAAACCTTCACTGATTAAAAAACAAGTACAGAACAAAAGCTTCTCAACTGAAGCAAATCTTCAGGTATTTGCATATACTCCAGGCATTACCAATTACCTTTAGATATTTTTTCTCCAGGAATTTTTGAGGTTTTTTTATTATGAAGAATTTCCTGAAACGTGTTTGCAGTGAGCAYTAGCTAGTTTCCTAAAACAGGAAGATGAGGTCTTCACTTTTATAACTCTGAATAGAGCAGAATTTTAGAAAACAAACTATTAGAGAAAGTGTTCTGACTTTCTGAGGGCTTCTGAGAACAGAATTTGAAATAAAGTTACCTTCCCATATTCAGGTGTGATTCATAACATTTTCCAGGCACATTCTGAAGCCTCATGTTGTGAACAGGCATGGACAAAGCAAGTAAATATAAATTTCAAACTTCTTTAAGCTACATATTAATCA
Source organism: Rhea americana (assembly GCF_003343005.1). Taxonomy (NCBI): domain Eukaryota; kingdom Metazoa; phylum Chordata; class Aves; order Rheiformes; family Rheidae; genus Rhea; species Rhea americana. Next base: position 231,257 of record NW_028187111.1, read on the forward strand.
AGATTTCTTTGTTTTATTGTTTGGATTATCCAAAATGACATGCTTTTTCTTGAGTGAGCAACAAAAGATTCTTGCTGATACTGAAAGGAGTGTAGATAATGTGACACAAAGGTCACAACATAAAGAAGCAGCACAAATTTGATACCACAAAATAGCATTAGGAGGTGACTCAGTAGGAGCCTAGTTTCTCCCTGATCTAGTTCTGATCCTTATGCTAGGTGTGGTCACGGTGCTTTGACTATGACTAAACACCAGCTCAAGACTCAGTGTAATACCCAACTACCTAATAATAAATACATATGCATGCTCTGTTTTAGTTATTCCTAACAGTCTCCATAGCAAGTATACTAGTTTTTTAATACACTTAGCTATAAAACCTAAGAGCTGCTGCAGAGATGGAATTGTATCTTTTGACATTCTGTGTTCCAGGGACTGTTGAGATTTCGCTTTCATTTTTAACAGTTTTCTTACAAGTACATTCAAAGTACAGAGGTCCCTTTCACTAAATATGCAGATGACACTATATTGTGGGAAGTGTTTGATCTGCTGGAGGTCAGGGCTGCCATTCAGAGGGACCTTGACAAGTTGAAGTAATGAGGTAATAGGAATTTCATGGAGTCCAACAAAAGAAAATGCCTAGTTCTATGTCCTTGGATAGAAAAGCTCTATGAATGAGTATGGGCTAGGGACTGACTGGCTGAGGAGCATCTCTGCAGGAAAGGACCTGGAAGTCCTGGTGGACAGGAGGTTTAACAGGAGCCAGCAGTGTGCCCTTGCAGCAATGAAGGTCGAAAAGCTGGGCTGCATAAACAAGAGCATAGCCAGCATGTCAAGATAAATTATTATTCTCCTCCATTTGAGAGGAGGTGAGGCTGCATCTGAAAGACTACATCCAGTGCTGAGCACCCTAGCAAAGGAGAGAAGTAGAGTTCCTTAACACTAGAAAAACTACTGTCTTCCTAAGAGGTATCCCTAGTTCCTCTATAAAATAATTTCAACCATGACTTACTTGGAATATATTCATATCCAGGGTACAACCTCACTGTAGTTAGTGTGTTATCTCTGCATATTAGCTAAAGGAGTTGGGCTGGGAACCTGTCACAAAGTAGTCACAGCAGCACAGAATTCAGTGTAAACTGACCCGATGCTGCTACCACTACCCAAACCAGCTAATTTAAAGCTAGTTCAGATATTTCACCACTGCAGGCTCCTACTCCATCAAAGATCCTTTCTAGCTTTCTCTACACACAAGAGTCCCTTATGATCTATTCTGCTTTTCAATCTGATGCATTTTGAAATATACTTCATCTCTACATTTGTTGTCAGGAAGAAGCAGCTTCTCACAATTTTAGAGTGAAGACACTGTAGCTTTAAGCCCATCTTTCTCTAGAAAATACAATGATAGCATCCTACTTCTTAAGAAAGAGACCTCTGAAGGTCTCCAGTCCAACCTTCCATTGGGGACCTGAGAGTGGGACTTTCACAAAGACTCAGTCATATCAGCTAAAGCTCATACATACTTGATTTCCCATTAATAAAACAAAATAACCAGCATTAGGGCCCATACCTTTGCCTATCTTCTGATTTTAAGTGTCTGTAAGATCAGAAGGCACTTCTCTAGCACTACTGTAATAATACAGTGTCTAGGTGACCTTCATCCAGACCCTGAGGAAAGACCACAAAGTATTTTTCCACCTGAACATCCCCTGTGCACCCACGGCATTTTTCCATAATTTGTCCTGTGGAGTCACCAAGTTTACTGAGAAAGAAATGCTGACTGAATACACTTACTTCATTTGGCTCCTCCTCTATGTGGGATTGCCAGAGAAACATGTTATCTGTATGAAAGCTTTCTCTGCCTCTTAAGGACTTTCTGAAGGCAACTATAATTGACTCCCAATCCATTCTCATCTGATGCCATATATATACCTAACTTAAAACCTGATTATTTCCATTGCAGATCACAGCATGAATTTTGTGTTTTGGTTCCCATCTTTAAAAAATGTTTGTAATGCCACTTCTTGCTCTTAGATGGTTTTGAGGGGCTTTTTTTTTTAAGACTCTATAGTCTTTTTAATCTTTGTTCATTTAAGAATTTCCTTTTTCCAGGTTCCCAGCAACTTGAGACATTTTCATTTTCACCATCCAGTACTGAAACTCTGGTATCTATTTCCTTTTCAATAATAATATAATCAGAAGTTTATGTGCTATGGAAAGCATGGACATATAATCAACACATCAATGCCTATAAAATCTGTAGGCTTTAATTTGACAGGTCATTCGCACAGTTCACAAAACTCTGCTGATTTGCAGAGCCATGTAGTGCTCTGTTGCTAGGTCATGGACATTTTCACCTCTATACATTTTAGTTAAAAGTGTGTTGAAAAGGTTACATTCTGGTCAAGGAGAAACTGATGATTGATAGTTAGTCATTGTTTTTAAAAAGCTAGTGGCCAGTGATATTGACAGTATAAATTGTATCACTAAACTTAACTGCACTGTAACATTTCCTTCAACTACTGCAGTTATTATCAAACTACCTATACAGATTTCTTTGCCACGTATAATGCAAACTCTTATCTGCATTTTTAGTTCATGTGCTGCCAAACAGTGAGTATTTCAAAAAGGTATGTGGGTGATGATTCTATGAAGTAAAAATTGGGGGAGATTCTCAGCTTCTTCTGGTTTTACACATTACCTGTGTGAGACATATTTCTTTATTGTAAATTTGGAAATAATAAACAAACTGATAATAAATAATAATAAAATAATTTTAAACTAAATCATTTAAACAGCCAGAGTTTTTTGCCCAGTTATCTATCCTAGAGGAGTAATTTACATAGAAACCTTACTCAAATGAACAAATGACTTTAAAAAATAGGAGTAACTATCAGACTAATAAAAGATAGATCACTTTGCAATTTTAAGAATACCCCTCGCTACTAATGAGCAAATACTGTTCTGTTAYTTTATAATCAACTTTATCTTTTGTTGCAGTTCTTTAATATTGTGTATGCTCTATATAATTGCCTGTGCTCGCCTTCCCTATGAAACTACATAAAATATTTTTTTTATTAATAGCATTTTTATTATATTGTGTGGAAACAGCAAACTTTTAAAAGTACAACTAGGAAGTAATGGGGAGAAAACACTACAAATATACCTTTTAATTATGCAGAATCATAGGGTGTTCAGCTGTCATTTAACTAGAAAACAAGCTCAGAGGCCAACCACATAAGTTACTAAATATTTTTGAACTTCCCCACCTTTGGGGATCATCACAACAAAAAACTTGAATCTGCTATCTTTGGAACGAAGGAAGAACAGCAACAAAAAATCTTCAAAACAGTTTCTGCTATTTGTTTCCTAGGGCTAGACTGCAAGGCACACAAAGAAACTCAACTTATTACTGAGCCCAAGTGCCACAGTGATGAGTATGGTTCACATTCCAAATGCACAGATCAGATTAGAGATTGGGCATCATATTATCAAGAATATTATGGGAATAATGTATATTCTGTCCAGTTCTGCTCTGAAAAAGCGTAAGAAGATTTTAATACTAGGAAGTACTTCTGCCATAACTACACCTCCAGAATATGTTTACTTGCCTTACAAACAGGAAATATAATTTGTTGGCAGTATCAGTATATGCTTATTTTGAAAGAAATATCGGTAGAAGGGAAGGCCTCAGCTTTAACAGAGGTAGATAAAGGATGGTCAAGCACATTAGAGCAGATACAGAGAATGCAAAATATCTAAGATCATATCTTTGCATTTGCAGTCATTATTTGTCTAGTCCATCCTACCAAGTGGTCCTCTTAGTCAAAAGGCATTACAGCAGGATGCAGGTATTTCTCTCTCCATCTCCAGACACCTCTGTTTATATAATTCAAATTATTTACCAAGCAATAATACCGAAATATCCAACTATGGTTTGACTAGTAAGTTTGACTAATTTTGTTTCATCAAAGTGAAAGCAAAAAAAATTCTAGAGTAGTATATTGTGTAATTACCTTCATCAGACACCTTGAAGACTATTTGTAATACTCCCACACAGTTAATACACAAGCAGATACCACTTAAGCAAAATCTTGGCTCTAAATAAAGCCATTGGTATTTTGCAATTTACTTCTTTTCAGAATCAAGAGCCAGTTGTATTTAAAGAGACGGTGGGAATCCCTTAAATCTGCCTGTTCCATTACACTAAGTTAGTTTTGCAAACATAGGCTTATGAATACAGAAGCAAGAAATAGTGGATTTCCATTGGAGACTGCAAGAATGGAACTTCTCTGAACAGAGAGAAACTAAAATGATACCTATTCCATGGCAAATTCAAAAGTGAAAGTCATGAGGGTTAACATAGAGTATTCCATGGCTATGTAGAAAATATTAAAATAATAAGAATAATCTTTTAATAGTCATATTTCATTCTTTAAACACAGAATTACTTGTTTATTTGGTTCTCTGAAAACTAAATATTCTTTCTTGCTAGTAAGAGTGATTGAAATATATAGTATGACGTAGAGATCTTGCAGCTTCAGGGGCAGTTCACAGTAACACCTTTGGCAGCAGTGAACCATCACAGCCTTTCTCTCAAACAACTTAATTGTCTTGGCTCTCAGTCTTATCATTCTACAGCCCTCATTTATCCCAAACCAAATTACAGCCTGGAAGAAGATTGCAGCAGTGATTTGTGTAGCTTATCAAATGAATAGCTGTATCATGTGGTCAACTCTGGAACAGGTTCAAGAGAAATTAAGACAGAATCTAGTATAATTGCCCATTCATAAAGAAAACATGTCAGAAAAATGTCACTGATGTTTTGCCTGGGGAGGAATGAATGCRGGACCCTGACAATGCACCGAATGACTTTATGCATTCCCAAGATAGCTGTATCCTTCATCTCCTCTGCCATATCTGTAAGCACATGCCGAGTTGCTTCACATCCTAATCCACAAGAACCGTAGGTATATGTAGCATCCACCCTTGTAGAGGCCTCATTCCATTGCTGTAATGATATATATTAACTTACTGAATAAAAATAATTACTAAGGACATTCATTAATTTCATKAAATAATCATGAAATTTTATCCTTTCCCACACAGACCTTAGACCACTTCATAAATGAAAAAAACTATCAATATCTTCTCTATTTATTGATGGTGAACCAAAGACAGAAGAGACATGCAGATTCTGTGAAAACACAGCWTATCCTGAGTTCTACAAGTTCTACTCTGCAGCAAGGCTTTGGAGGCCTACAGTGCATATTGGACTGAGTCTCTGAATTTTGAAGGCTTTATAATGCATGAATTTTTAGATTTCTTTATGAAAAAAGAATCCTGAAAATATTAAACTAGCAGATTCAGAGAACAGAAGGCAAACAGAAAGTTCTCAGGTTGTGTTTTTTATAATCTTACAGATAATTTCTTAATTTTCTTAGGAATCTGCTTAAGAACTGTGGCTTTCTGAATGAGCAAGTGTAAGAACCTGAACCTCCTTTGAAGTCAGTTAGGTTTTACCTTGTGTCTAAATTTGGCCAGGGTACTGAAGTACTTTAGAACATAACCATAGGAATGTTTTAAAGCAAGCATAATAAAACCATTTTAAAGAAGATTCCAAATTTTATTGCTAGCATAGGAAGGTGGTTGATGTTTGCCACAGAGATAGTGAGATAAGTGATATGGGGTTTGACATGCCAGACAGAATGGTACTTCAACAGTTAAAGCTGTTGTTTGGGAGACTGCTTCTTCTTGTTAGGCTACACTGGCTCAGCTGTTGCTGATAAAGGCATCAGGTTCTTCATCTATTTAAGGGGGGGGGGGGGGCCTGGTAATTAGTAGTCTGACTTAGGAGCTCTCAGTTGTGGAACAGACTTTCTCCTTTAACTGAATTCACTTTTTCAAAATACTAAGAAGAGGTGCTCAGCTGACCTAAATCCAGATATTTAAAATTTAGTTAAGTCTGAGTTAGTCCCCACAGTAGTTTATCCTGTCTTGATACAGCTGTTTGAGCTGGCTGGGAAGGGTCATCTCCTGGAGGTGACTATTGCTCTCCCCTTGCTACTAAAGAAGAATAGGTGATTAACACAGGTTTGAACAACTAACAATTATGCATCTAAATTTTAGAGACATGACTTTGGGCCCTCTGGACCACCATTTGTCTAAAGCATGTAAAATGCTAAGTCCAATTATTTGCTACTGTTTTGTAAACGTTTCTAAGTTCCTAWATCATTTTTGACTTAGCATCACGAGTAAAAAACAAACTACTTTTCTTCAGCACAAATTATAAATGCCAAGTAATTTTCAAGGCTCCTACCACAATGAGAGACAGACCAAAGTCTGAAGCTCCATAGATGGTGTTATTTCCTTTTCCATAAGTCATACTAGGTATCTTGCATATGCTTCCACTGTTATTATTCTAAATAATTTAAAATAATCAAGGAAATTAAAGATGAAAACAGAAATGGCACAAGCAGGGAATGAGAAGAGAAAGTGGAATTACAGCCTGTTCTTCAGTGGAAATCTAATCTGCAAATATCTGAAATAATCATCAGTCATTGTTACCTTCACTGCCAGCTTAGCAGCTTTCTGTTTCTTGTTATTGTGCATGATGAAATAAATGCAAGCTCTGGGGTAAGATGGAGACTCAGACTCAACACTTGCATTGGAAGAGCACTGCCTGACTGCCAGTATCTGTTATATTAGAAGTAGGACATTTTCATTTTCAGGATTCAGTATTAGTCATGTAAAAGGGCCATGTTCTGAGCACCCCATCAGGTTTTTGTCTCTTCTCACCCCTCCTTGCTAAGTACACTGTGTACTGATGACCTTAGAAGCTGTGAATTCTGCATGAGAAAGCAAAGAGCGAGATTGCATACCTGGATGTGGAATGCATATGTGAGTCATGAAAAACAGATTCCTGAAGAACTACTTACCATCTTGATAATAAGCATGATAGAAAAATATAAGAGACTGTCTGCCAGAGGGGAACCAGTTCCTCAGACTTTGCAGTGCACTTGTTGACTCCTTGCCATACCAGATTAGTAGTCAGAATGCAGAACTGTCTGCAGTCACTTCACTGCACTTTCTGGATGTTCCATTCACAAGAGTTTGCCATCTGACCTGCAGTACTTTATTAATTTCAGACTCAGAACTGCCAATATTCATCATTCCTTTCTTACAACTGTCCATTTATTTCTGCCCTGTGGTCCCAAAAAACATCTGACAATTCCTATTTTTCCCGCTTTGCATCCCTCCGCTTATTTCTATTACAGGATATTCACTCTTACCCTATTCTCTGTTTTTTTTTTCTAGTTCTGGGTGTTCTCAGTAATGTTCCAGAGTCCGCCATTACAGGCTGAAGTGTCCCCCAGTTCTCTGTTGCTATCAGTTTTCTGATCTGTGGCATCAAAATCAGCCAGTGGGTGTGCTTTTAGTTACCTGGCACTATCCTGTCCTCTGAGGAGTACAGCCTAGGGGTAGGATGCAGAAATTCACTGATTATGATCTTTTGGTCCATTTCCTTTCTTCCCTCCATTGGCTCCTTCTTGCCTCAAGGCCCTCACTGCTCCATCTTAGGAATGACTTTATAGCCACCTCCACCCCCCTATTACAAATCCAGTGGGGTTTTGACCTCACATCGGGGAGTCATCTGATGTAGACAGCGATAACCTTCCTGGTGCTGCCACTGGTCCTGTGCTTCACTGGACCGGAGAGCTGCTTTACTAGATTTCATGCACCAGCTCTTTCAGCCTGGCAGGGGAAAAAGCATACATTAACTAGTTTGTCTTATCCCCCTCCCCCCAGCCCAATCTGAGAGAAGTTGCCAATATGCTGTGCTGGCTTGAGAATTTTGATTTCTTTACACCTCACACTGGGTCACATTGCTCAGGTAGCTAAGGCAGGAAAGCATGAAATATGAAATAAAATCCCCTAGAATGAGAAAATATTGTTATGACTGGTTTATCTGATTGTTTTAATTTCTTCATCTCTCTCATAAGTTGCTAACCCCCAACTCCTCTGGTCTACTGTATGGATAGGAGAATTCATCTAAACTTCTTTTCTACATCAAAGGGTCTACTTGAGAGGTATCCAAATGCAGTCCTTCAGACTACACCAAGAATTCCCTCTGTTGGGTACAGGAATGCGGCTGCGTCTCTTGGTCTGGTTAGAAAAGGGCAGCTATAGGCAGGAATCAATTGTCCAGTACTGTTAGTGTGACTGTAAGCAGAACAGGCTATGATGAGAGGAGGACCAGAAGAGGTGAAGTGAGATGTGAACGGAAGCCAATCCTCTTCAGAAGCAGAAGGTGGTGTTAACCTACCAGTATGCAGAGTCGGGGAGCCCAAGCCTGAAAAGATTCATTTCCACATATGTTTAGCTCAGACTCAGTATCCAACAATGTCAAATTATCTACGTTTTTCTATTCCTTCTCCAGCGCTATAACCAGGGGAGTATCTGTCTCCATCCTGTATCCTAATATCACTCCATTTCTTGAACATTACTATCCACTTATAACTCAACATCTTAGACTTATTTACAGCTAAAAATAATTTTTGATTTTTTTTGTCTGGTTATTGATGTAGTTATTTCAGTTAGGGGCTTATTTTTCATCAGTAGAATTAATCGATTGTACAGAGATTGTATAATATAGAGGAATCTCTGCCTGGAATCTCTGCCTTCATATAGGATGGCAGTACTGAAGAAGTGTGATTTCATTATAGGACTAGAACTGACATGAAAAAAAAATCAATGGTATTTTAATTCTTTCCTTTCAACCTTTTTCTTACTCTTTCTTGCACTGAATGCACAAAATTGAATAGACAGAAGTGTTTACCCACCAGGCACACGTATACACATGCAAACCACTTTGTATCAAGGATGATCCTGGAGAAATGTATATGCAAGGTCTGAGAGGGACAGCTGAATATCCTACTGCTGACAGCCACACTGAGTAATAACCTTTTGCTAGACAGTCAGTTCTGTTGTATACTTTTTTACTTTTTTTTTTTTTTTTTTTTTGTAATTTTGCTTTCTGATTTTACAAACTCTTCAACTACAGAGCTGTATTTAAGGAGCTCTTTTAGTAGCTTAAAACTCTATCATTCTGCATTTCATCTCAATACATCTTTTTTCTATTTCAGTTACACATATACATTTGCTGATAAACATGTAACCACGAGTAAAGAAAAACTAGAGTCAGAACTCTTTAAACTTGGGGGAGGTGTGCATATTTGCCCTGGCTCTTTTTAAGGCCACAGCTTCCTATTAACTTTATAGTGTACAGTGCTCAAGTAAGAGAAGTCTAGCCTTCCTCCTTTCTTCTGCAATCATTTATTTCTACTGTGTAGCCCCAGATTAGTGTTTGTGTGACTGCACAGTGAATTGAATCCAAAACTCACCCATCAGAGAAGTAACCTAACAAATCAATGTATTTAAAATGGCTTCATCACCTAATCTGCCTCATTAACTGAGCCACATGAACACTAATGTTAAATAAGAAAAGATGTATGAACAAGKGCCCTGTGGCAGGGTCCTTTGTTGAGGCAGGAACCTAGTCATATGCCAGCAAAAATATGTCACCATGACCTCAGTACTAGTGTGAGTTTCCAGATCTGGGATCTATTTACTCACCTACTTTGGCTAAATAAAGAATTTCAGAGGTACAGATGAGGGCTTCAAAAGTATTCCACATTCCTTGTGAGGAATGCACAACACCTTAGGTATACAGTATTACACTGACTTGGGTACAGATTCTTTTAGCTCCTCAGAGAACACTGTAGGGAGTATGCCCCAAGAAGTAATTTTACAAGGTACTACAGGACTGAAAATTCCATGTTCCTATCCCACTCTCTCTTACCCTGCCCAATATCTGTCTTCAGATATACTGAGTCTTCTGTCCTCTTCTATATTAAAGTGTATACCTACTGATTGGAATATTGATCTCACTCCATGCAACACACCACTCAGCAGGGGGCAGTATCTGGGGAATTTACACAGGTAAGTATGCCATTTAGTTCAATGAGTGTTTCTGAAAAAATAATCTTGTTCCTGAAATCTTGTTCTGATCAGCACTCTGCACACTAAGTGTAAAATCTTTTGAAGACTAACTGGAAAAATCCTTTGAATATTTTGGACAGCAAGGTGAAGATAACCAAGACCACAACCTAGCATAGAGGTCTTAATGTCCTGGACTGAGTTTCATAGGCCTGGAAGAATTAATATCTTCAGCCTAAATTTCAGACAGAGTTGAGCACTTCAGGAAAATATATATATATATATATATATATATATATATATATATATATATATATATCTTGAATAGAAATACCATTATTAAGAGATTAACAGTAGGGAGAAAGGGGGAAAATACAGTCAGTGATAACATAAAGCTGTCTGTTATGTCATAAAATGTGGAAGATACTTGGCACAGCAGATGACAGTGAGGTTAAATGTGAGTTTGAAAATAATTAGAGAATTGTCCCCAGGCTATATACTGGAAAGTCATCATCAGAATCCTAAAATGTAGTCCAGATAGAAGTGGGCAGTTTCATTCCAGCAAAGGTTAATGTCAGGGGTAAATATGATGTGAGTTAACATTTTTTTTCCATCTACAGAATAGGTGCTTTGTAAGAGCCTCTGCTTCTGCACTAATGGTGTTAGATCACCATCTAGAGGACATTTTACAACACAGGCTTGTTATTTGATTTATTTATTTATTTCTCTCCACAGAGGCCATGTGATACCAACAGCACAAAATACCAATAACTGGTTAACTGCAGAAGTGGGAAACGCATAACATTCTTCCTTTCCCTTCATACCTCTCCACCTGCATCAGCCTCATAAAATACCATTTTCCAGTTTCATTCTGAGTTACTTGTGGGCATCATGTTTAAGGAGTTGCTACAAAAGTATTCACGATGAAGCATGATTTTTCACATCAAGTGGTCTCCTACTGCTATAAGCTAAGCCTATGAAGGGCTCTTTTATTTTATCTCTTTTTGACGTTGAGCAAAACCATATTCTAACAGGTCCACAAAAGCTTTCATATTTTTCTGTGCCTTAGGATCTTTTTAACTAGCTGTAAGGCAAAGTCTGTAGTGTTTCTGTCTAACAGACTATGAAATCTTCATATGTCAGAGAGCCTGGTGATGTAACAATGTGCCACGAGGAAGACTATGGTCTAGAGAAATACTGACTCCACTTACTCAAAGGGCTGAGGAGCAGAAGTATCTCCCGCTGGACAGGAAAATTGCATGAGGGATACTCCAACTCTGATGCTTTCATTGGGATTTACAATCTATCTGATGTCCGTATTCCTGGCCACTTACTGCCTAGTCTTCTCTGATGCCTTCCTAGCACCAGAAAACCAGGAAAACAGTCCTTCAACAGGTGAGAAGAGGGGCTAAAGTGAGAGATGGGAAAAAGGGGAGAGCAAATAAAGACAAAATGTGGTGATAGAGAAGCACTGAAGCTACAGATGGTGGATGGACATAGAAGATGAGTTTTGCAAAGAAAAAACAGAAGAGGAATGAAAATGTCAGGGAGCAGCAGTGCTTGGCTGCTTCCTAAGGGATGGGAAACAAGCAGCAAGCTGTGATAATGAGGCCTCACCAGCCAGGACCAAGTCCACACAGACCCTGACCAAGGCAAGCAGGGCAGGCCTGGGAATAGTAGTCAGAGTCAGTCAAAAGATCATCAGGCAAGTCCGTGATGATGAGGCAGGTCCTCATCGTGAAGGACTGAAGGGTTCGAGCTGCCCATGAGGAGCTTTGAAGGCCATGCAGGCTTGAGAGGAAAGGTCCATGCCATTCATTTGGAGCTTTGAAGGCTGGGCAGGCTTGAACAGAAGGTCCAAGCTGGCCCTCAGGAACATTGAAGGTCAGGTGGGCTTGAGAAGAATCCAAGCCAGCCCTGAGGAGCACCAGAGGTTGAGCAGCCCTAGGGACTGGAGGTTCACTCAGGATCCTAGGGCTGGGTAGAGAGCTGCACTGTGCAGTGATCAGTGCATAGAGCCAGGCTGGCCTCTCAGATGGTGTTACAGGGGTTAGGCCCTACTCAGCTGTGGGCCTAGCTCCATGGTATTCAGGCTGGTCCTCAAGAAAGCGCAAGCTAACTTTCAGGTAGCAGCTAGTCCCAGCTGCTAAGGAATGAGGGCTAGAAGCCAAGCTGCTATTCAGCAAGATAGGGGTAGAGGCCTAACCAGACAGGGTCCAGTCAACATAATCCCTGAGTAAAGCAAACAGGGCAGTCCTAAGGAGGGTAGTCAGGGTCAATCAAGAGTTCAGATCATCAGGCAAGTCCATGATTACGATGCAGGTCCAATGTCAAGCTGCAGAATGCAGGTCATCAAGGCAGGGTCAGAATCAGGTCTATTGACAAGTAAACAGGGTCAGACACAGCCCAGTGGCTGCCACATAAGTCCAGAAGGATGAGAGAGGTCCAAGGCCAAGCCAGGAAATCAGTCCACAGGTCAGGGTCTGGATCAACAGGGTCCATGGCAAGGCACAACTCTGAGAGCTGGAACTGGAGAGAGGTACACCTACAAACACCTCAGACAGGAACTGAAGATCCAGGCCAGACCTTAATAAATGGGCAGAAGGTGGGGGAGGATGCTTCAGGTGAGGCTGGATAGAGTCATTAAGGCCTCTTAGGGCACTCAGGGTCCTGAGAAGATGAAAGAAAGACTCTGAGGCCATTGTTGTAATGGAAAAGTGCAGGAAAGCAAAGAAAGAAGATGTAATGGAAGGAGAGTGAGAAAAAGGAGGGGAAAAAGATTTCAAAAGCCTTTCTCAGAGCCAAGAAATGATTCCTTTTTCATTTAGAGAGTGCCCTTCTCATTGGGCCCTGTACTTGTCCTGTACAGCGTCTTTTATTCATAATGAGTTTCTCATTCTTTTGGGGAGACAGTCACATTTGCCACTRCAAATGCATTCTTTCTCATGCTGCCTCTCCTAGTACTACTCATGGAATGCAATCTAATAGTAAAGTTCTCTGTACAGAAACCGAAAGTTATTTAAAGTAGTGGCAGGAGGATGTGGGCACTTGGTTCAAAGCACAGCTTCCTCACAGTGTAGTGGAACAAGGGAAACAAAAGTCCTGTGAAAGTCTTTGGGCAAGAGTTATGAGTTTTTCTAAGGAAGAGAAAAATTTTCACAAGATCCTACCTGTGATATGAAACAGGGTTCCCAACACACAACTTCCTCTGAGATCACACTATTGCTTGACAGAGCAGTATCTTAAATGGTTTAAATTGCCCTGTGGCAAACCAGTAACCACTGCCTCTAATGCCTGAATAAAATAAAATAAAATAAAAAAGACTGACTGGCTGTACCCTGGAAAAGACAAGAACTCCCAGTTGTGTCTGCTAGATTTGGAGCAATGGCTCCAAGATCTGGCACCCTTTCTGAAGAGGTCAGTTCCTCTTGAAGTGACAACAGGTCCATCTACAAAAAAAAAAAAAAAAAAAAAAAAAAAAAAAAAAAAAGAGGTTGTGGCTTGTGATGTGCTGGCTATTCAAGCACTGTCTGAGACAAGCCTCTTTCTGTCTTTCTGCTCCTTCCACTGACCACCGTTCTCCTGGCTGCCATGAAGCAATGAAATTGAGGAATAATAATGAGATGTAGTCCTAGCACAAACCATGCCCAGGAAATAGGACCAAATTTCATTAATTCAGGGAGAATAGTCTGAGGAGTGGGACCAACATGTGAAAAGAGACAGCAAGATAGGCAAAAGCCAGGGAGGAAGCGTGTTGAAGAGGATGAAGGGAAACTGGTAAAATATAAGAGTGAGAAAATAAGGAAAGGGAAAATCAATAGAAGAAAGAGACTTTTAGCAAGATGATWGGAAGGACTGTATTGAGAGAAGGAGACAGGAAAAAAACTGCAGGAGAAAGGAGAATGAGTGTTGAACCAGAAGACCCAAATTCCAGTCCCAGTTATTCCAGTTCCTTGCATTAAACAGCAGTGATGATGGTCTCTCCTTTCTGGATGAGGGACTTACCCTGCAACAATAGCATGCACTTAGGACAAAAGGAGAGAAGTTTACACTAGATGTGCATGCTCATATCCACACATATCAAGGAATCACATTTTGGAATTCTGAGAACACTGTGGGGAGGGTGAGCATAGAGGAATATGCACTGAGTGAGGACAGACAGACATAAGAAAAGGACGAGGGAAGTAGGCAGAGAGTGGGATGGAGTGTGAATGAAAAGATGGATATTGTGAAGGAGAGAATGGACACATAATAAGGGCAAAATGGACTTGAAAATTTAGAAAGCAGAGAGAAAAAAGAAAGCGAAGGAATCAGAGGTCAAAAGGATGCAAGTATGAAAGGAAAGAATGAGAAGAAAGCTTATGTTGCACCCCTCTCCCCTATATGCTAAGTTACAGGCTGGGAGCAAATGGAAGAAACATTTGTGGCCTCGTCAACAGGGGAAGGTATGGAGGTGATTGACATGGTGCAGGATGAGGACTCTGAAAGGCTGAGGAATTCAGCGGTGAAGGATATGCTGCCGGATTTGGCCCTCTCCCTCAACACTGGCAGCATTGTGCTGCTCTTCTTATGTGTGACATAGAGCCAGAAATCATTGCTATCATCGCAGATGAAGGCAATTTGAACATCTACATACATTTCATAATCACTTACTAGGCAACACAGCCTCTCTTCAACCATCCACGTCTCCCAGGGAACCTCTAAGACAGAGGACAAGAGCAGGAATCTTATGCACATATTGAAAGTGCTGCTTCTCCTTCCTTTCTTGAGAAACGCAATAAACCCTCAGTCCAAGGCTCATGCATTTTTTTCCATGTCAGACCTCCGTTCTTCTACCTCCCATCCACTCTTCATGTAAAACCATCATCAGTAACAAATAAGAACAGATTCAATTCACCAAAATTCAAGGGTAATCCTGCTTTTGAAATAGCAAATTCTTAAATTTGACATAAATTGTAAGAGCAGGAACAAATTGCATATTCCAGAGAAATGTTTCCCCCTCCTACTTATCAAGAAACACTAAAAATCAACACTAAACATCAAAATTCAGACTGTAAACAAAACAGCTTTTGCTTTCTATATATGCTACAAATAATGAAGCCAAGTAGTCTTTAAATAGTGAAATAACTGATACATTACACACTGTCTGGTTTAATGTTACAGATGAGTAATTATTATAGTATCTGAAAGAAAGACAGAACATTATAAACATGTTTCTGGGAAAACATTGATTAAAAGAGTGTAGGAGGAGTATACATTGTTTAAAAGTGACCTTGGAAAGAAAAGCACAAGCACAATTTTGTTATTATTTATTATTTGTGTTGGAATGTCAGCTAAGAACTCTGGTCATGCTGGGCACAGTATAAATACAAAACAAAAAAACAGACCTGGCCATAAAGAGTTTATAATCAAAGTGATATTGTTTTTTTTTTTCTGAAGCAAATAGCACTTAATATTTTAGTCTTTCACTAATGAAAATGAAATCACTGAACAGTCTGTTCTTGAAATGTTCTGATGTTGGTCAATACTTGGTAAGAATTAGGAGAATTATTACAGTTATCAGTTTTCATAATGATGGCATATTACTTATCTTAATCCTTAAAATTCAGTTTTGACTAGATAGTAAAAACCTACATCAGCTGAATTCCCCTGTTTGGAGGGTGAATATTTACAAATGTAGGGATTAGAGAACCTGAAGGGATGAGAGAATTTGGTTCAAGATCCACAGAAGTTCTTAGAATTCTGAGTGTTCATGCTAACAATCTTCAGAGTTCTCTAGGACCTCTTGTGTCTATCCCATACTTCACTTTCACCCATACCCTCACTGTAAATTAGAGACTGGGAAGAAAGAGAATCTTGTTGGGCAGTACCCTTTTCTCAGCTCCCAATCCATCTCCCACCAATAGGTATGCCTTCCTCTTTTCTATTTTGTTTCCTCGGAGTTTTAGTTTCTCTTTTCTCTCAACCTATACATCTTTTCTGCCTTATTTTATAGACAGCAAGCAACAGTATTGCTGTTACAACTTCTGTTGTTTGCTGCCACTTTCCATAGAGCACTTGGCAAGAGGAAAACGCTTCCTGTACAGCACAATACATGGAGTCTGGCACGATCAGATGTAGTAATAAATCGTCCCAGTGAACTTGGATAAAAGAGCACAGATGATGCATAAAGCTAAAACTCTGCTAAATTTCATTGTTGTTGTTTCTTCCTTGTCTAGTAGTGTAAATGTGTGGTTTGTGTAGCCAACCTGCAGGATCTCCCTAAGAGCCTCTCTGATATGAACAGATCTTATGGTTACAACTTATTGGCCTGTCCATTCAATATGACTGTGGGGCGGCTGGAGTAGACAGGGAAACCCATTAAACAGAGGAATTGCAGGCGTAACAGTCCTTTCCTGGACTGTTCATCCGAAGGTGACTGGCTAGTCATCTTGCTCCTTTGGGACTTGCTGGACTCTAGAGTTATCCCAGCTGGGACATAGTGCTAGGAGCAGTAGGAAGAGCCAGCAGTAGGAAGAGATCCTCTTCCCCTATGAACTCAGACTGGAATTTTTGCTACAATAAACTGCTGAGAGAGGTGCAAGTTGAGGCTGAGGAAAGGATAACAAGAAAAAGAATATAGATGAATGAATAAGAGCACCATGTCTTTCTATGAGCCCAGACAAGATGACCATACTTTCACAGTTCAGGCCTTCATCTCGAGTCATATCTTTCTCCTCCTTTGCAGATTACCAGATGTGGCACTTCTTAGCTGGGTTCATTGGTGATCTGCTGGGGCAGTGGAAGTGTTTGGCAAAGTCCTGGCTATTGCTGACAGGCCCACAAACACGAAGTGGCAAGGGGCTGTGCAGATCTGTGTGCACATAAGATTGTAGGTTCTCAGGATCCTGGTATCCACACATTGTCTGAAGAGAAGCAAAACAGAAAAGTCAGTTTGCCTGAAAGTCCTTGTGTAAATAAATCTTAAGGGTCCCCTTTGTGTCTCTGTACATTCTGCATGCCTGAAGCTGCTGAAGTAGGCAAGGAAGCATACATGGGGCCAAGAGTGTTCAGATCTTTCCCTTCACAACCACAATTTCCCACCATCTTCCCCTTCTCTACATTTTCTCTGTCTCAGTTTGCCTTTCTGACAAGCCACCTGCTCTCTTTCTAAACTAGCTAGTCCAGAACACAGGGAATGTTGAGTATCTGGAAGCTCAGATTTATGCAATCTTGGATGACCCTGTCTAATGCGACAATAGAGATGTAGCCTCAGTATCTTTAGTTTCTTATGTAAAAGCAATTAATTCTCATTGAGAAAGGTGAGTGCTTACACAATATCCTATTATTACTAGAGAAGTGGTGTTGGGGCTATTATATGATTTTACTGGTGTTACAGCTGAAAATCCAGGTCATCACTTTGGTGAGTACAGTCTTCATTCATTGACAAATGATGCAGTAGCAGCCACATATCCTCTGAAATGCCAGTCTTGCAACAGAGATCCAACCCTCTGTGATTTCAGGACTGGATTCATTCCTTTCTATACTCTGCTCTGCTCTAAGGTCACTACACGCACAAAAGTTTTTCCTTCATAGAATTGCAGCAACTAATAACAGAATTACTTTTCCAAGCATGGAAGTCCAATGATCTGTGATCAGCAGCTCAACTGCACAGCTATGCACAAATCTTTAAAGAAAAAGAGATTTCCTCAGAAATCACCAGCTATGTTTTTATGTACTTCTAGTTCCCTATCTCTAAATGACATTTGAAACCTTCTTTTTCACCGTCATTCACTCTAAATGATATGACATCTAGTCATTTACCATGACAGAGCGGTGGATGGAAGAAAAGTATAGATGGATATATGCTTTTTCCAGTTTCCACTTTCAACTTCTAAGATTGAACACCATGGCAAAAAAGTACTCAGAGGCTGGCTATGATGCACACTTCCTCTGACACACCTTGTCTGCAACAATTTAATCTTGGTAGGTGTCAGAGCTTTGTTCACAGATAGGCCTTTTGTTAGCTTTGAGACTCACTATAGAATAGGGGCCCCATATGTGAATTTTAGCTTTCTACATGAAATTCTGAATCTTTCAACAACATTAATCATGCCCAGTTCTGTAAAGAAGGTGAAAGAGACTTGAACATTAAGAAAGACAAACTAAAACAATATGCAGGATAATGGAGAGGGAGACAGAAGCCTGACTATCCTGGAATTCATTACATGAGCAAAACTGAGGTAAAAGAGCTGATCATGTGAAAGTCCGATCTTAGGTAAATCCTTCTCTTGTCTGTGCTTTTTCAGCCAATTCTTATAGGCCTGTGGAGAAAGAAAATTAATTATAATAATACCCTTTTCAGACAGTTTCCCAAAAATACGTCTTCCATTGATGAAATATATCAATCTAATGAATTTAACAAGTCTATATCTGTATCTTTCTGCTCACTCTCAAGTGTCATGGTGCTGATCATACTCCTAATGGGTCTAAAAAGGGAAAACATCAATACAGCTCCTGTGCTCCCCATTTCAGACTTGACTACACACAGATGGTCAGAAGAGGACATGTGGTAACTGCACTGTGAAAGAATGAAAATTACTTTCAAAATGAGTCACCAGTATTTGAATAAAAACTAAAACACTTTGCATATTATTGCCACAGTTGCCACCAATAACCCTTTGTGCATGTGAACCCTCACAATATTCTTAGTGCGAGAAACTACCAACTGAGACCTAAAGATCTCAGAGCACACTGCACCCCATAATTAATTAAACTTTTGAACTCCTTCATGAAGAAATCAAAGATTCTTTCTAGACAGAAGTTAATGCTGAAAGAATTATTATGGGATTGTTTTAAGACTACACAGAATTCTACCTCATGGGGATAATTTAAATGAATTTAAATGTCTCAGCTTAGTTCCTTAGGTATGACATAGCGTGACATAATAATTACCTACTTTTGACATAACTGGGGAAGTAAAAAAAGGCCCACCTTGGAATGGGTGAAGGGGAGGAGTGGCATCATAGAGTAGTAGTGAGGTAAACCTATGACTGGAAGAGCAGAGGACATGCAGGGCATACACTGCACTGGCAAAGATGCATAAGGAGCCTAGGGCTGGAGCAGCATGTAGGACAGCGATGTACAGGCAA
This sequence comes from Rhea americana, assembly GCF_003343005.1. Lineage (NCBI taxonomy): Eukaryota > Metazoa > Chordata > Aves > Rheiformes > Rheidae > Rhea > Rhea americana. The sequence goes on from NW_028187111.1 coordinate 250,384, forward strand.
TCTTACGGTTGGTTGAGTTGTGTGGTGAGACTGTAAGATTAGAGAAGTAGGTAGATAGCAATACCTGGTAAGCAATGGCAAGCCCTCCATTGTCAGCTGTATTCTCCAACAGAGTAAAAGTCCCATTGATCTTAAAGCCAAACATGGAGTAGCTTTCATACTGTTTTACCAAGCAATCTATAGCTTGCTGTAGTGCACTCCTGTTGCAGGTAGGACAGCCCCCAGGTAGCACTGCATGGGAAAAAAAATCCTAGAAAGTAAAGTTATTTTTGCTGTTCATTTACATTCCCCACACTAAGCATTGAGATCGTCTTAATAGTCCACATGATATGGAATGGGTTTTCCTTAACTTCACCCGTCTTAATAATGTATACATTGATATAGGAACAAGGATTTAAATCACTTGAGGGAAAGTACAACTAGGAGCCTGAAAGAGTAAGCAAAGAGGGTAAGTTTCACCCCCAGCCAGTACCCACCATAACTATAGAATGCATGAAGAAGTTCATGTGCCATGAAGACCCCAATGGCTCCAAAGTTCACAGCACTGAAAAATAAACATGAAAAGAAAATTTTTGAAAAGAAAAGGAGGGTAGGTGAGCGTTCTTTCTCTTTAGCCACTAAGCACTGTGGCTGTGCAGAAGCATTCAGCTCTGAAAGAACACAGACGTATTTTCTATTTATTGCCTCCCAGATGCATCACACTCCCTAAAATCCAAATAAAAAATATAAATTACCCTAACAATGCTTGAAATTGTTTCATGAATTAGAGTATTCCCAGCCCAAAAGTCATAATAATAATAGTCTGTTGAAACACTGACTCTAATGAAAATGTATTGTTATTGAGATATGTCCTTAGTTACCCACTACCTGCTGAACTGTTACATAAACAGTAATTGGCAATGGTACTCATGAAAGGTAGCTTGGCTGGACAAATAATCTTGTAACAACAGAATAGTCAAAAATGGTATGTATAGCTGGCAAGACAAATTAAAGTCATGAAGGTTTGACTACAAATTCTCTGACTGCACCTTGGCAATAGTCCCACTACAAGCAGGAGGTTGGACTAGAGACCTCCAGAAGTCATCTATGATTCTATGCCATGAATTTACAAATGTTCTCATAAGCAAGAGTCCAACTGAAATGTCTTTCCATAATACGAAACAATGAGCTCATTTCTTCCTTAACATTGTCGAAGTATTAAATGAATATAGAAGATCGTTATTATATCACCAGGAAGTTAATAGAGCACTGACAAAAACATAAGAGCTCATCTCTCAGAGCTGCTCTTTCAGAAGCTCTATAGCTTGCAACAATACTACTGCTCTACTGAATTCATATTTTTTTTAAATATCCTCAGAGTCATCAAAAATGGAGAGTTCTTTTTGACAGTAAAATTTAAAATCTGAAGCATCACCTGAGAACATACTAGAGTGCCAACACACCGAAAGCTGATCAAGTTTGGCTTCTGAGTCTACAGAACTGAAAGGACAGTGAAAAAAATGTATTTTGCTATCTAACACTGAATGCAAAAGTAGCAAGAAGCTGCACACTTTTTCAGACATAAAGAATATGGTGAATGAGAACCCATATCACTGTAAACATTACTGTAAACAATTTTCACACTGTGAAAGAATAAACTCTTATCAAGAATGAGTTCTTGATATGATAACGAATTTCTGAAACACTGCAAGCACCAGAGGATGTTGTACAGCTAGTGGTAGAAGATTACGATGGAAAAAAGTATTATTTTAACTGAGACATCTGTTTCTTTCAAACTTAAGCCTCTTCCCACAGTACAAGCTTATCTCTAGAATGTAATGGGATTTCAACAAGTCTTTACCCATTATTGTGTAAGAAGAACGGACAAACAAGACTTTCACGATCAACTACTTTTAGTGATTTTAATGTCAAAAAAATTATTGCTAAACAGATCTGTTCAATATGATGAACCCAACTACAAGAACTGCATAAGAATCATTGTTGCAAGGGAAGCCTCAGAATGCAAAAACATATCTGCTTATTAGAAGGAGGTTTATTTTAAAAAAGGAAGAGCAGAATTATATTTGATCCATTTGAAGAGACATCTAACAAGAAGTTACTCTGTTAGTTTCCTATTTTCAATGGATTTCATAGGGATTCTTGAATCTAGAAAATAAGAGGCAGAGGTGAATTAACATCTTTGCAGTTAACCTGCATGAAATTTCTGCCTTTTTCTCTGGACTCATACTTAACGCCAAGAAATCTAAGCTTCCAGTATCAGTTAGTGACAGATGAAAATAGACTCAGCTTTGTTATTAGGTTCTGATTTTGGTCCAGCAGAGTCAACGGTTAAACTCTTTCAGAGTTTATTGGGCAGAACTGGCAAACAGTAATCATCTGGCTTTAGAAAAAGCTAAATTTTATTTCTGTCCTCTATTTATGGAGGTTTCTTTCTGGGATGCAGTAAGAAAAAGAGGTAAAGATAGAGTTATTAAGACCCTTCATGGAACATGATGCAGTAAAGGGAACTATGTTCAGCTTCCACCTTTGCAGTCCCTCCATACCTGGGAAACTCTGGGTTGAAAAAAGGGCTGCGAAACATTCCAGCAGGGAAGACCACCATATGGTGCCTTAGCGAGTAGTATGAATGGACATCCCAGGGGGAAATCTTCCAACTAGAAGTAGAAAAAGAGAAATGAGAGAACATATTAACTCCTTATTTTATACTTTGTTGCTTTCCTCCACTGCGCGTGCAGAAATGATTTCCTCAATACCACTTACATGCAGCAGAGGCAAACATTGAAGTTCACATCATCTATAGTAAAGGATGTTTAAAATAAATCTTCACTTGTTTACACACAGTCACTGCTAATAGCTTATTTTTCATATACATTCATGTATTCCCCCTTCACAGCTTCCTTGTCAAGTAAGCCATAGTTACTAACCTCCTGTAATATGCTGCATACAGTACTTTTCAGGCAGCCTCGGTCCCAGGCATGCCTGTCTATATCGTCTGCCTTCAAAAGCATCCCGTGTGCTACCTTTGAGGCAACCTCACCAATGTTCTTGTCAACACAGTACTTTGCTGCCAGATAACTGAGTCCAGGACCACCAACTATCCTTTTTACACAAGGTTTTATGATAGTGGGCAGAAAAGGAGAGGGTGTTCCTCAAGGTCTTTGGCTTCCTCCAAAATGATGGCACTTTTGGTAGCATGAGCTCAGACTGAATACAAATTGGCTACAAGAGAGGCTGCCATATCAAAGGCTTTTTTGAGTAGGAGTCAGCAATGCATCCTTGCAGAGAAAAAGGCCAATAGCAACCTGAGCCTCATTAGCAGAACGGTTGTCAGTAGGTCAAGGGAGGTAATTACACCCTTCTATTTAGCACTGGTGAAACCACATCTGGAGTACTGTATCCATTTTTGCACCTCCCCCTAGTACAAGAGAGGGACGTACAGGAAGGAGTCCAGTGAAGGGCCACTGAAATGACTAAGGGATGAAGCAATTGTCATATAAACACTGGTTGAGAGAGATGGGATTGTTTAGCCTTAAGGAGATCCAGGCAGATCTTATCAATGTGTATCAATACCTGGTGGGAGAGTGTAAAGGCAATAGGCCAGATTCTTCTCAGAGGTATTTTAGGACAAGAGTCAATGGCCACAAATTGAAATATAGGAAATTCCATTTAAATATAGAAAAAAATGTTTTACTGTGAGGGTGGTCAAAGGAGGGAGTCCTCACACGTGGCATGTCCAAAGTGTGGAGATGGGACCTGGCTGGGCACAGTCCTGAGTAGCCTCCTATAGGTTGCTTTGCACAGAGAGTTGGACTAGATGATCTCCACAAGTCCCTTCCAACCCCAACTATTCTGCAAATCTATGAATCTGTGATTTTTTTTCAATTAAGTTTCTGAAACTTACTTATCCTGTGAGTGATGCTGAAGGAGTTTCTTGTAGGAAGTCTCCCTCAGTGCCTTCAAGCAAGCCACCACATTGAGGAGAAAAGTTTCTTGATTTATCTCCAACTAAGGGAAGAGACAGGCAATGTGACTGTCATAGGGCATAACTGAAGAATGAATTGGGCAGTATGAGAAAGAGAAAAGTCCCAGAAGTAAAGAAAGGGACTCATCAAAAGACAAACTACCAAAATACTTCTTTTTTTCCTCTCCCACTTCTAAAGAACTTGAGTTTAAGGTATGACAGGAAAGATATCCACAGACCAAACACAGCATACGTCCAAGTCACAATCTATCCCTTTCATTCCTATCCTCTCGATAGGAGAAAGCATAGATAACAAAGTAGAAGTGATAGATACAGGTTTTCTGGACCACCTGTTCTCAGAAAGAGAACAGTAGGATATGTGCCTTGCTCCAATGATCCTAGTCTCTTTCAGTGACAGGCAGTTGGTACAGGTAAACTGCCAGTAATGAGGCAGGCATGTTCACATTATATAGCTCACATTCTGGTATTCCAGGTTCACTTTGGCAGTTTGGAGTATGTGAGCTGGATAGCCAATTTCCACTTGTAGTTTGGAAACCTGAAAACATATTAAACAAAAAAAAATAAAGAAATATCACCAATAGAAGGCTTCACATTCTGGAAGTCCAATTTAAGCTGTATTTCTGAATAATGTAAATATGATTTACAAATCAGTCCTTTAAAACGACAGCTACTGTTTCAAGCAATACATCTCCTCTTACTACTCTGCTTTCTGAATTCAATGGTCTGAGGCCTAATGGAACTCTACTCTTTTTTGTGAACGCTGTTTTCTGACATTCAGCTTCATAGTTTTTAATCTCTCTTTGTATGCAAATCTGCAGGTGCAATGTATCTCAATACAATTAACTAGGGTTGTCAATGGACAAACACTGATCCTCCCTGTATCGATGTATCACTGAATGATCGCACGTATGCAGTTGCACTTATAAAGCCGCCTACAATTTTTAGTATATTTAAAGGATCTGTTTAATATCATGTGTTTGTACAAAAGGTTAGGAATGTGTGAAGGTGCAGGTCCCTTCTATTCCTTCTCTAAAGGCTTTAGGGAAAGGAAGGCCTCAGTAACTTATACCTTCTGCACGTACCAGAACTTTAGCCTCTAGGCGGGTCTGCTCATCCATCCATTTCAATTGATACAGTTGGCCATAGAGGGCATGCTGGATCTCAGAGAACATCTGTTCAGCCTACCACAGAGGAAAGAAAGCACTGTCAGGATTGCAGAAAAACATCTGATTAGCCGTAGCTAATGTCTTCTCATGTTCTGACAATTCAACTACAAAGCAAATGGGGGATGATTCCTCTTGTCTCAATGAAAGAGGAGACTCAGTTTCTACATCTGTTTAATCTTAGGTTTCTTAGGCATACTGTGGTCCTTCATTAGGCTCAGCATTCTCTCTCATACACCTTTTCTCTTGCCTCTCAAGAGGTAAGTATAATTGTTTTGCACTCAATCCCTATTGGATGGTACCAAACCAAAATTTCTCCCCACTTCTTAACTGAAATGAAAATTTGGGATCCACAAGTATTACGTATTGGTGTCTCCTGTTCCAAAGTTACAGCAATGTGAGACTCTCCTTCACAAAGTTATACTTTGTTCATTCAGGTTTGTGCTTCAAGTACACACAGTTTTTTTTCTTTTCTTGGAGTTATTTTCCTGTTACTTTTACACACTGTAAACTCTTCATATAATTCAGTGCCTACATTCATTTTCCTTTAAAAAAGGAACTCTTATCCTCAAAGGAAAAAAAGAAGTGCAAGCAGATGTTCCTTCTGTCATGAATCCATGCAGAACATTCTGTCATTGATGTGTTTTTGTATAAATGTTCACAAACATTATGTAGCCAATGCTAACTATCATAGGATTTCTTGTTGGGACGATATTGCAAACTGTATTTTAATATTTTGGAACTAGTCATGAGCGTTAGTTGTGATAACTAATTTCAGGAAGCATACAGAGACTGTATGCACTTGTAGGGTTCTCATAGGTGCTGGGGCTGAATGCATGACTATGTTTGCAGACATAATCAAGATAATTGCTAGTATTTAATATTGATTATTCTAGCAATAAGAGTCCTGACATTCTGATAACAGCTCACCTTCTCAAAGAAATAGAAGTATGTATGCACAGGAACATGTAAACAGGAATACAATCTACACATGACCTTGCTTCCTTGATATTGTTCTAAGCTTGCATGGCAAAGAAAGAAGAGATGTGCTTGGGGCAGAAAAAGATGAATACCTACAAGTTTCTTGTTCTGTTGAGGGAAAATTTCTTTCACGACCATCTGCCCTAGGACTGGTTCAAAGAAAGAACCGGTTTCACTCAAGCACTTCCTCCAGCGCTCTTCAGGGAGCTATAAGAATAGAGAAAGAAATAGGGCACATGAGAGTGAGTAAAAATAGATAGGAAGATGAAGACAATAGAAAGATATCTAAGCAGAGAATCAGTAACATATATGCTATTATTTAGAAATGACAGCCATGACTAATAAGTAATATAGTTCCATCTAAGGCACCTCAGAAAATTTTGTTTAAATAAAACAAAGAATTGATTTAATCTACTTACTTTCATACAGGATGAGGACTCATTTAGGAGCTGACACAAATAAAAAGAAGGAAGATGGACCTCTGTATGTTGTCTTTTGTCCCATAATATAGAGCAATGAGCTCTCTAAAGGTTTTGGTGTCACATCAAATTCGACATTATTATCTCTCTGAGAAACAGAAAGAATTTACTGGCACGGCAAGAATGTTTTTTCTCCCCAGATCTAAGAAATTACATCCAGAAGACACATGAAGAGAACATCCAGAAGGAGTGTCGTAGGGTGTTCAGCTGCTGTGGAGGCTGAAGAAGTTGGCAGAAGGCTAACTCACCATTCTAGATACCGTTTTTCCATGAAGAACCTTAGATAGCTCCAGGCGTGCATCTTGGAATCGACTGTCAAGGGCTGGGGAGAGATTTCCAACCAGACAAACAATCATGTAGATGTGAAGGACCCTGTAGGAAAAGGGCATTTAAAAATCAATATAAAGGCCCAGTTAAGCCCATATTAAAGTGATATCACTTTCTGGCTTAAAAAAAAAAAAAAAAAAAAAGAGCGAGAGAAGAAACTCAGAAGAAACTAAGCTCAGAACAGCAAATAGTGCTTAATTTTATGAATTAAACATGAATATGAATAATGCTGGGCAGAAAACAGTGCTCAAGCTTACTGAAAGTGCCAGAGAGTCATGAACAACTCCAACAGCAGTGCAAGATCAGTATGGTGAATTTTTTCCATCAACAGCCACATACAGATTGTTAGATAATGAAACAGAAGGCTAATCACCATAAACACAAAGGCTTGGAGAGTTTTTAAGAAGAACAATAAGCTGAGCTACCCAAGTAGCCAAATCAGTGGTAACAAAGCACCCTGAATGGGCTACTCTTAGGGCTATCAAAGGAGGACAACTGGTCCATGACAGAGGTGTGAAACCCAGGGACATCAGCCAACCACAGAAACTCTCTCCATGGAATACCTCGAAAACTGAAGGGGGTTATTGCCTACAGGGTATAGGATTCATTATGGGAGACAGGTGGAAGAGCATTTTAAAAATAGCGTAAAACTTACTATGGGCTATTTTAAGAGCCCATAGCAGTGGGAATCTGTGATACTTGCCATACGGTGTTTGGAGGAAGGACCAAAGGAGGAGAAAAGGAGGTATCATGGTGGATTGGGAGGAACAAGCATGAGAAAATATATGGGAAAGGGGATAAGAGGGGGTAGCTGAGTGTAAACCCATGGCTTGCCATTTATCTGATTGAGACCCACACATGATCACTGCAGTCTGTCCTATCTACTTATTAAATTCCATTCCTAACTATCTTCTGTGTGGGTGTGCTTTTTCTTCTAAACAGGTATGTGAGAATGTTAGTGAACTTCAAACTAGATCAGCCAGTGAGTAGGACTGTAGGTCTGAGTACCCTCAGCTGGAGTCAGATTGTAAAATTTAGGAGATTGTTAGTCCAAGGGCCAGCAGTGTCAAAGATCAGCTACTGGAGTGTCAAAGATCAGCTACTGGAGTGATCTTTATTGTATGTATACATCTATCCAGGCAGATAGGGAGATAAACAGGTATTCCACTAGCAGACTTCAGTGCTGATCAGCTGGAGACTAGGAACAGATTGGACCACTTGGGACTGTGCATGTTTTTATGAGTGTTGTGAGTGTGTGTGGCAATAAAGGCACTGCATTTTGTCTCTTGTTGATCTGTGTGGCCAGCTGTTAATATATATATATATATATATTACACATGTATGTATATTGTGTGTGCAGGTGCAAGCCTATTGGGAATATACGTTAAACTTCATGATTGGCTGAACCTGGGGATATGGAGCCACAGCTGCCTTGCATCCATTATGCCATTGGATTCAGCAATCTCTACCACAGACTTCTTTAATTTATGGCATCTGAAGTTAATATTTCTTGAAGTATGAACAGCTACAATCACAGATATTAACTCCTACCTTTCCTTCTGCCATTGTTCAATAAGCCGTGACATGTTTTGCAAGTAATCCATGTCATGCACTGCAACTGGCTGAGAGAGGTTCACTGGCACAAGTTGGAAGACTGCCTGGAGACACTGCAGCCAGTCAATTGCGGGTGCCTTTTCCTGAAAGTGAAACAAAACTTACATGTTGAACTACACACCCAGATTAACTGATAAGAATTAATAGGGAAACTGGGATACATTCCCTAATACCAATAAGGGATATTTTCAACTAGTTGAGCTGTGGTTATCAGACAGATATTGATTATAGTAGAAAAAAAGAGAGAAGTCATATTTTTATCAAATTACCTGGGGAGCATGGTGGAACTGGGGGCCTGAAAAGCCCAAGATGCTACCAATAAGAGACAGTAAGCCAACGGGTTATTGAGAGCTCATGAGAGTTCAACAGATTACACATATAATTTGCAAGGGAATGGCATCTAAACAAGGTATCTTATATCTCTTTTGATCTGGATCTTCCAGATATGAATACCTGTAGCTCCCTAATGGTAGTGCGATAGAACAGCATGCCTCTTTGCTGCCTTTCCTGCAGTGGTGTGACAGCTCGCTGGAGGTTAGAGATGAAGGACAAGGTAAGGGAAAAAGAGCCGGGGGGAACATCCTGTGGCCCTCCAAGTAGGTGCCCTAATTTCTCCAAATAAGAGAGATACACACGGAGAACCTGCAATACAGAGCACATGACCAATGGAAGAAACATGACTGAAATTAAGTCACCTCATCCATTCTTCCATCCATCCATCCATCCACCCACCATCCGTCATAAGCACATAAGCTTCAGTCTCTGGAAAGTGCCTCAGTCCTGCCTCCTAAAACTATCTTTTTCACTGCAAAATCCTTATCTAATTCTTCATGTGGAACACAGTTTGTTGAGCACAGCTGCTTTCTCAGTGAAGAACACTGAATTCCCGGTTAATAATAATCTTATTTTTGTCTCACTTTACTAGCATTTTAAATGTCAGTATCATTTTAGGGCTGCAGGCCTGCCATCTCTGGAATAGAGAGAGAAATGTAGTGGACAGTGATACAAAGAGTCAGTATTTTGGGTGAAGATGAAACAGCAGATTCTTGCTTCTGTTTTTTGAGCTATCAAGGAAATGTTTGTGATGGGTGAACAGGCTCATTTTTAAGGACTCTTCCAGAAGAGTCAGGCTTAAAAACTGAAATCAACTCAATTTTTATCCAGTTCAGAAAAACAAGGAGATTGTGATGAAATAAACTTTGTTGCAATRACTCCCAAGGTCAAAGAGCTTTTTTTCCCCCTAGCTTAGGGTTAACACTTTCACAATTAGCTTTAAAATGCTAGTTACCCCTCCCCCAAAACACATACATTTTAATTAACTTGTTATAAAGCTTTATTGTGGAGAAGGAGAAGTTTTTGAGAGATTTGCTCAAGATGAAACTTTAGGAGAAGCCTAGATTAATATTACATTAATATTACTTAGCAAGTACATTAAACTTATACCAAGCTCTTCCAGGGAGTTTCAAACTTATCAGCTAAAATAGATGACATCTTACAAAATAACTTCTTTTAATGAAGTAGACAATTTTGTAATAAAGTCCTTCTGGATACATTTTTAGAGGTCACTGTCCACACACCGTGGAAAAAGGCCACTTTGAACTAGGAGACAATTCAATGAGATCCCTACACCATACAACTATTTTTACTTTGCTTCAGCTTCTGATATTTTACCTCAAGATATTTTTTTTTCTCTTTGAATTTACTCTCAGGTGGCATCTCAAACTCAGGATGGTCAATCTGCAAAAGGAGTGAAGGAAAAAAAAACTGACTATTTCCGGAATCACTGGAAACACAAAAATAATACATTCAGCAGGCTTTCTTTATTTCTATGTCACAGAATTTGAAATGTCAACTGTTATAAATTCTTAAATTTGTTGCAACCTGCATTCAAATATAAGTCACATTATTAAATATTTCCATATGGGTCACAATACTAATAGTAGCAGTACTACATCAATAGCACTATCATACTGTTGCACCATTATTGCACTACTCATACCCACGCACATAAGAAGAACCAGTTCCTTTAATGACAAAATCCAATCTATACTGGTCAGGCAGAAGAGATAAGAAAAAAGAAGTAATTTTTTCTTCATCATTTCCTCATTATCCTAAGGATATAAAGGGTTTTTTTAGATAATTAAAAATTAAGAATTGAATAGAAAAATTTAAGTAACTTTTTTTTTTCAGAGAAGAACACAGAATTAATGTGAGTAAGCCTGGATCTCATTGGCTGTGTAACTGACTCTTTATTCTCAGTGCTTCCTGATAATCCTGTTTTCTCAGTCCACTCACCTGAATTATATTGGTGTTTGGGTCAGAAGGGCTAGGCCCCACATGGACTCTGAAAAAGGGAAAGGTATTGTATTTGCTCATGAGAGTCTGAAGAGTTTTGTTAAAATCTTTTGCTTTCCTAATGCCTGTGATATTCCATCCACCAACCTAGAGAGGGAGAGAGGCAACATGAGAGCAGGAGAAAAATATACTTATTTGATCCTTACTTGCAATTTTTTTTTCACTTCTGTGAGCTCAGTCATTTTGAGAAAAAAGAAGGCAAAGGGCAACAGGTGAAATCCATGAAGATTTCTGCATGCCCTGTTGACTTTAAAATGACCTGTCACTTTCACTTAAGTGAAGTGACAAACTGCAAAATGGCATGGTATAGGGAAAAGTGATGATAATTATCAATAGAACAGAGTGTATAGGAAAGAAGGGAGTGAAAGAGGAAAGAAGTCATATTTTTCTAAAGAGAATTTGAGAATGACATCCAGGGATTAAACATCCCACCTCCGTAAGAGCAGATTCACAGATGGACCTACAGTTGCTGTTCCTTCTGCTGAAAGGTTCGCCCATTCTCCCTGAAGACCAAGCATAAATGCCCCTTGCTGACAGGAAGAGGGACATCCCTCCCTGGTACTCAACCTCGAAAGAGCAGCAGTTTCTTCTTCAAGCAAGCCTCCCAGAAGCCTACAGTAGTGGATGGCTATCAGATCTTAAACACAAAATCTCACCCATTTTGCATGCTGTTCCCTAACCTGTAAGTTGTATCCTACTGAACTGAGCTTCTGAGATTTAAAGTGTAAGGTCATGAGGACAAAATAAGGGACATGGTGCTGGAAAGCCAAAACTGGGAGACAGCATTTAAAGCAAGAAGCTGTATTTCTTAGAAGTTGGGCTGTGAACCATCAGCTTATTTCAGGGCCAGAGGCTAGCAAAATGCATAGGAAAAAGATATGAATATCTGGAATATAGAAAATATAGGAATATCTCATCAGCACTTCACTCTTTTCTTCTCCCTACCAGAATTAACTTCCGTAGAGAGAGAAAATAACATAAATATTCACCTGATTTAGGAGGCCCTTCAGTGGCTGCGTTCCTTGGGATTCTATTCGTTGAGCATCCATGCAAGATCGGTAGAACAGGATTGCTTTCTCCTTAGCTGAGCTTCTTACCCCAAACTGTTGGGCCTCTGAGGGAAAAAAAAAAAAAAAGTAAGTAAAAAAAAATATCCCTACAAAAGCAGCAATTAAGAAAGCCAGGGGAAGTACTAAAGCAGAATAAGGATATAATGAAATATTACATTGCATTGTGATTCAAAGCAATTCAACAAATACATCCATACTAGTCACTACTACTGAACCTTTGGAACAGGAAAGTTAATCTGTGACCATCCAAGCTAAAGAAAATCTAACTATGAAAAAGGAGAAAACTGCCTTCTATTTTATGGAAATCCATCTAGTGTTGTGAAACATCGTCCACATCTTAAATCTGTGCCTGGACTACTGTCAGGGCATGTCAGAATGCATGTTCCCCAGGTATACAGAGCAAGAGATCCTCCAGTGTTTGCCATGACTCTTCCTGAGTCATGAGCCAGATCCATGGGTCTTTTTGCATTGAAACTGGAGTATAACAGGAAGATATGTAGGCTTCAGTCTGGTATGGAGTCAAGACAGGGCCAGCATGTAGGTTTAAAGACAGCCAAAAGGGCTACTTTCACATGGCAACAGAAAAATGGCTTGTTTTTCTGACAGAATTTGGAGTGTCACTTCCATAATACTCAGCAAGAGGAACTGAAATGTTCGTAATATGTCTACTGTAATATGACATGTTCAGGAATATATCTACACCTGTAATGATAGAAGAGTAAAGAGACTGGAATCAGTCCCTGTTGGGACTACTGTTCTCATAGTTATCAGTATTATCAGTTCTAACCAAGGAAGATGCTGAAGGTAACACACCAATCATCTCCCGTCCCTACCTAAAAGTTTTTTCAGGATCAGCTGGTTTTCTTCCAACAATAAATCAAAGACATTTAATGATTCTTCTGTGGTTCTGCTTGAGCGTTTGCCTTCCCAGCTGCCGCAGGCATATTTGTAGAAATCCTTGCAGGGGTCTACTGTGTCATTCCTAGAACTCAAGAGTCTGGCCAATAGTGCAAGATCCACCTCAGCATCACAGGATCCTGCTCAGGAAGAAAACAGGAGACAACTGAGCAGCAGCAATGCTGAGAGAGAACAAGGCCAAACAAAAAATGAGAAGGAGTTATCTGTGGGACATTTCCCTCAAAAGATTTATTTTTGATACAAATTTCTTTGCATGTGAAGCATTGAACTCCCTGTAAGTTTTTAGTGAATATGAAATAAAGCATGTGCTATCATGGACTTCATCGGAAAACTGTTTTTGCTCTTTATGAGGGAGATTCTGTAAATGAAGGACAGACTGTCAGTCCAGAGCTGGTGTCCTGTGTTGGTACTATCGAGGCAGTCACAAACTGGATTACTCTGCCTTCTGAATGTATGCTCTCTGATTCAACATTCACTGATTTGGCCAGATATTAACAAGAAGCTACTGATAGCATCAACACACGAAACAAGGGAAGGACTTAGGTTTAAAACATGTACAGAAACCTTTTTGCAAATAACTGTTTAGTGAATTTGAAAGGGAACTGAATGTTTCCAGTCTCTCTTCACAACTTCCGCATTGAGCAGGAGACTCTAACTTTTCCCTCCATAACATGACTACACTGGATGGTACTAGAAAACTAGGACTAGACTTATGAAGTCAGGGATGGATAAGTGGAGGAGTGCCTCACCTCAGATTCAGCCACATTTCCTGGAGTCAACTACAGACAGAGCAAGACACTACAGCACTACAGTGTCACATAGAAGTTGTAGGTCAGGAGCATGAGATTCAACAAAAAGACATCTGCTGGGAAGTATAATGCTGCTCTCCCTCAAGGGTGCACCCAAGCATATTAAAAGGCAGAGGGAGGAAGACGGAGGGGGATGATCTTCAAGTAGGAGCTATGACCCAGGGAGGAGGCCAAACAGTATACCCTGTTTACAGTTAATATCTTCTTAAATTTACTTGAGATTCTGAAAGTCTGATTCTCACGCAGATGCTAAGCCCAATAAGCACTGAAGGGAGATAGAAGGAAGGGGTCTTATAAATGGGGTGAATGAAAAGGCAGGGAAAAGGATATCATGTATTATACCTAGACCACAGCTCATCATTGTGTGGGCAATAAGCATTGTAAAGCCCAGGACAATACTGATCAGCAGTGCACACAGAAGTAGGCTTTTCCCTTGAGGACATTTCTCCTTCTTTGCATCTGCTCTCAGCTCCAGGTCACAGGCCTGAAGAAGGAAAATGAGACAAGTAGAAAAAAAATGAAGAGAGAAAAATTTCTATTAAAGTTAGAACTTGTCATACACTCTAACTTTCACTTATTTTAATAGGAAATGACTGATGGGGCTAGTGCTAGAGAATTATAATGGTCCAAGTCTCTGAGGTGTTTCTGTTCCCAGAAGTTTCCTCACTTACTTCATTTTTCTTGCTTTTTCCAGATATAGCTATTGCAAAGCATTAAAAATTATGCATCCGTAAACCATAAAACTTTCTATGTGAGGGCTTGTCTCCCATCATTCTATTCTAGTTTATGGGATCACCTTGCATATACATCCTGGAGGTATCAAAGCCTTTTTGTGTCTGGTGGCTGCAGAAACAATTGCTCACCATCTATTGTTACAGTTTGCCAACCTGAGCATTCTTTTGAGATCTTTCTGCAAGAAGCAACTCCTGCATCCTAAGCCTTGGAGTCCAGTTCACATGGGAGAAAAGACTTACCATGTTCCAAAAACTGCAGTAAGTTTCAGGTCACAGATGATATCTTATATACAGACAGGTTTTATCTCACTTAAACTTGCTTGTATTTAGTAATCTAAGTCTGTTTTTTAATCAGTAGAGGAGCCTAGGCACCTTRTGAGTACCCCTTCTGTTTCAGACATCTGTTTTAGGACAAGCTGAAGTATCATTCAGAGATATTGATCTTTTTTTTTTCCATTGACTACAAAGGAAGCTATAAGACTATGCTAGGCTACTCTCCTAAAGTTAAATAAGTTGATTTAACAGTTCAATAAGATGAAATTTACTGTGTGTCCACTACTTCCACCTATTTTGATGTGCAAATACCTCAAGGAGATCAGCATATCACAAGAAAACAGACATGGGAATGGAAGCTGGTGGTATAAGGAAAGTGAAAGAACTGAAAAACAGAATGTGGAATGGCTGGATGACAATACACAGTGAGGAAAAGTAGGCAGAAGGGAAAAAAAACAAAGAAAAAATAATAGAAAGGCCTCAAGAAAGAGGGATAGGGGAGAAAGAGTATAGCAAGTAGTGGGTAACACTAGTAGTCATGAGAGCTGATAGACATGCTAGCTGGAGATTTTCATATGGACTCCCGCAGGGTCAGGGCCTGGCATGCACTGCCTCCCTTCTAGGAGTTTAGCTTCTAGTGCTTAAGGTCAGCTTTCTGATAAAAGAAAGCTGTTTGAGAAAACCTGGCTGTCCTTGGAACTCTCTGAGAAAAAAATAGAAGAAACCTCAGTGGAGGCACCTACTTCTTCATTTAGGAGCAGCTTTTTGCAGCTCTCTTGCTTGATCTCCATCTGAGATATGCTGCAGCAGCATTAGAACCATGCCTGTGTCTGGCTGTGTACCCCGTTGATTTGGTCCCTGGCCCTAACCTGCAGGTTTGACTTCATGGCTTGACCTTTGGAGTCACTATGGACTTACCCAGTGATCTAGACTCTTAGCTCAGCCTGGCTGCTGTCTCCAAATCTGCTTTACTCCCCTCATTCCAGTATTGTGAGATTCCACCCCTTTTGGGTAAGGTCCTTACTTGCCTTGTCATGGACTCTCAGCTCCTAGCTTATCTTCCCTTGCCTGTTCTTGCTGCTTCCTTACACAAAACAATTAAAGATTATCTTAAACTTCATTTGTCATCAGGCCCAGTATTTAACTTCTTTACCACAAAAACAGAACACATGATCTGTACAAAAATAGTAAGAAGAAATGAAGCAAAATTCTACAAGAAATGACGCACCTCACAGCACATACCCCTTCCCATGAGGAAAGGCAAGTAAAATGAACGAGTCTGCTGTTAATCTCCTTCCTAATGTACTATTGGAGGATGTTCAGACACTGTGGTGGGGATTCCTATGTAAAAACTTTAACAGAACAGAAAACACAGGAAGAAACACAAAAGCAGCACTTAATATATGATATCCTTCAAACACACAGTTGTTCTGATCATTAGTAGAGGCTTCTCATAAGCAAATGGCAACTTTGACTCCTGCAAAATTCTGACAAGGTTTGGATGCCTAACTGCCTTTATCTCTTCAAAATCCTATTTCTGACTACATACATAAAGCAGGATACAGAATAACTAAGTGGAGAGCAAGCATGTACAAGCGAATTCTGGCATTAAAAGACGCAAAATACAAAACAGGACAATACTGGCATTGTACATATAGTACACTGTGGGGAATATAACGGAGAAAATCTGAATTCCTTTCATATGCCCTTGCAGTAAAAATTTTAGCTTTTACTCACCAAGTGGAGAGCAAGACAGACAAGAGACGGAAAGAAAAATTGTCCAGTTGAAAAGGGGGAAGAGTAAGTGTCCTTTGATGTATGAGCCTTCGGCTTTCACCTAAATCATTCACTATGCTCTTGACTTCTCTGTCACAATAGACTTGCTTTTTTCACACTGAAAATCTGGCCTATCCCAGTTATGAAGTATTTACAACTTTGGAATTTCCAGTCTCACTTTATTCTCTCTTATTTATCTCTTTCAAATACTGAATGGCATGCTTGTGCAGATATTAATGAAGCTGAGAAATGAGAATACTCTAAGAATGTCGCTGCAATTTGTGCAGAAATTCTGGTTAACCGTAGTTCTGCATCAAGCCTACATTATGTTCTTTTCGAAATGGAAAATGCATCAAATAGTATATTTTTAAAAAACTGTAAGAACATTAGACTTCATCCCTCAAGACTCTAATTTGAAACAACTAGAGAAGTGTGCAAGTACCTGGCTGAGAACAGCAGATTATAGCATATTATAAGAGAACAGACAGGGGAATGTAAGCTAGGAGTATACCTCTTGCTCAGAAACTGGATTCTATGGTCTATATTCTGTGAGCCATAAAATGAAAAGAGTTCTTCAAGCACCTCACTTTTCCTAAGAAATGCTCTTTTAATCCAGCCTTTGTCACTATGTTTGGGTTTGAGAGAACTTCTGGATCTACATAAATAGAGAAAAAGAAGAGGGAAATCATACCTTATATCATCATCAGGACAATAGCTTGGACAAATCCGTATAAACACATATTGCTCTTTTAGTACACTGATAAAGACACTAACCTAGGCAATATCCTTGTCAGATTCTTGAACTAACTGGTTTTCAGAATAGAGACAATGAAATACAGAGCCCTTCCAAATTCAGTGGACCTTCGTCAAGGAGGCATAGATTTAACTAGACAGAACTGGAGATCATCATTCCATGATTCTGTGAGATGGGCTATATAAATATTCTGCACAGGATGCAGAAATGTTAGACAGCTTGTAGGAGACAGAAGCACTTTTTGCGGCATGTTGCATAGCTTGGTTTGTCTTATGCAACATGCCTGACATAAAGGGATAAGCAAATGGTTTGGAGGAGGTTATGGAAGAGAATAAAGAGCCTTTAACCTCACTAAAAGCTGATATCTAATTGTCCTCTTGATTGTAAAATGAACAACTGAATTTATATTGCATTAGTCTACTTGATGAATCATTCAGTTCAAATGAGAGCATGACTTAAGCTAGCAGAATCTGAACAGGGTCCATTTTGATTAAAGCAAAAACTGTTTGATGCAGCTGAATCAGGCAAAGCGTTTGACCTTCCATCAACATCTCTTTCTTTCTCTTTGTGAGCCAGTTCTGAATTCTGCAGAGAAGTTTAAATCCTTTGGCCCAGTTCTCCCCCACTTCACATTTCACTAGTGTTCTGTACTGTTGCAGAAAATATGCACTGAGCATCTAACTTTGAGGAAAAGCAAATGAAATAAAGAGATCAAGGGCAGGGAGATTTGGAGCTGTTATTCATAATTATTTGCCAGGCAATTGAAGGGTTTAATTTTTCAACTAGTAGATTACTCACAGATTATTCATTTTTGACTGTTGCCCAAACTATGTACATCATATTAGTCATGAGGATGACATGTTTTCAGACTAATTTGCAAAGAAATTAAGCATTTTCATAAATCTATCTTCTGTAAGCAAATCATTTAAGTACATAAAATTAAGCATATTAAATTCCATTTGAGAAGTAATATTTAAGCCTGTGTCAAAGCTAAAATACCTGCTAACATGTGAAACTAAACAGAAAGTTTACTGAATTATGATTTGGACTACTAAAAGTTAGAAGCATAGCAAAAGCTACTAACTATTTAAAATTATGACTGATGACTCTTCTCACAGAAATACAAAAATATATGTACAAACCAAACATTTCTGAAAATTCTTCAGCCAGTAAAAGGCAGATGAGAAGTGAATGACCATTTACAATAAAACCACAGCTTTTGCAACATTGAACAGCTCACAGTATAACAATATAAACTCTTATTTTTAATATAATTAAGTTACATAACAAATATTACTATGTCTATCGTATTTGAATATCTTATAAATTTTAGCAGCCCTGAGCTAACAGCCCAGTGTGTGTTGTCTGTAAATATACAGTTAACACTTTACTGGCTCTATTTATATAAGACATCAAATCAGGTAAATTGCACCACACTACATGGGGAGAAATTAGCCTTGCCATGTCATTCTCACATTCAGAAAACTATATCATATTCTCTCACAGTTATTTGTGTGGAAGAAAAAAAGTTACACATATTTCTGCATAAAGAGTTTCTGAAACTCTTTGTTAAAAGATGAGGAAACAATAAAAGAAGAAAATATTCAGACTGTTATTTATTACAAGTAGAAGAAACATCTGGATGGCCTATAAGATGACTAATACAGAGGGCAAGAAGTCCCAGATCCTCATGCCACACCCCATATCACTAATTCTGAGATCTGGGCAGGACTTTTCTGGGTACTCTCAGGGAAAAAAAAAAAAAAAAAAAAACTCTAAAAAAATCAACTGCTCCAGTTCCCTATGGCAGTAAGTAGCATAACTATGAGAGGAGAAGAAAAAGAGCAGGTGCAACAAAAATGACTCATCAGACCAGGAGACAAAGCCATTCCCTACCTCTGGAAGAGTTGTCATTCTTTTCACTGAGCAGGCTTTGCCTCCGTGGTTACCAGTTACTGCAGCTCTCACCTCTGCTTACTTGTTTACCATCAGTCTCCCATGCCCAAGATACACTGCTGAGATCAGAGACAATCTCTCTTTCCCAGCTTGGCTGATTGCTGTGGGGAGGAGAAAAGAGAGAAAAAGCTCGATGAAGAACACCCTTAAAGAAAACAGGAGGGAGGGAGAGAAATGGACACATTTCTGCAACTCTCCACCCACTTTCTCCCCTTAACACCTCTCCCTCTCATAAAACTGTCTTTATTTTTCTCTTCTGCTTTTCCTTGGGACTCCTGTGTTTTTTTGTCTCCTGAAGCTAGAGGGAAAACTTTTTAAACATAAGTGTGGGATTCTCTATCTCTTCCAGCCTTTCTTCTCAACTATTTCCTGCTTCTTTTCACTCCAACAGTCCTACTACCCTCCCCACCCAACGAGCCTGTTTTGCTCTGATATTGTTACTGCTAATAGCCTGTTTCAACATGGTGCTCTGGGGTCTGGAGGCCTCTGTCTATTGCAAGATAATGTGGGGTTTGGATTCTAGTGCTTTCTCCCCCCAGGAGAAAGGCCAATGTGCTGACTTTCATTTTGCTCTCTCCCCTGCATCCAAAAATCCATTTGAGAAGGAACACAAATCCGCTTTTGGTTCTTTTCTTTTACACAGAGAAATAAAAAAAAAAAATGTCAATTAATAATCTTATTTCCACTATTTGCTGCTTCTCAGGAAATTGCAGCCTGTATGTCTTTGCCTCCCTAATGATGTATATAGGAAAGATTTAGGAGGGAAGTTTCTTTACTTTAAGAACTGAGAACAAGGATAAGTTCCCTGAAAACTTAGAAACGAGTGGTGGGAGTTTGCAGTTGAAACCTGCTGCAGAGAGTTCATGGGGACCAGTCTGACGTCGACTTAAAAATGACTGAAACAAGCAGAAGGTCAGGACAGAACTGTTTACCTCCCAATCTGTCTAGTCTTTCAGGGGACTGCAGTGTCTTGGTTCGCTCATCTGAAGATGAATAGATGTCTGTTCAATTGTTCAGTGCTTCCCTAATTTTTGATCTGTTTTCTAAAATCTAAATCTTCTTCCCARTTCCACCAGTCAGATTACTTCCTTATCCCAGAATTGCTTGTGTAATTTCCTAACATCTTACTTTGATAAAGGTGTGACAAAAGACTTCTTATATGGCTCAAACCAGTTACTTATTCCCAGTTCTTTCTACTTCTTAGATCACTGGTAGCTATATATTTCTAGATTTACCAAACAACCTTAGTGTGAAAAAGTATGAAAAAAAACACTTTCCTTGCAATAGGTCAGCTCCCTCCATCTTATTTTGCAAATACTCCTTGAGTAAATGATTGAGGTCTAGCTCAGTGTAAGTAACAAAACATCCAGGTAGTCACAACTCTTGTTTTGCTGGTAGGAACATTGCTGCCATCCAAACTGTCCAATAGATGCAGAGGCACTTTGCTCTGCAAAAGCAGAGCTCTGTGGCCTAAAGTAATTTATAGCTGGTCCAATCCCAGATCTTTATGCAACTGAGAGCTTGAATGAGGAACCGGGATTATGTAACAAATTTTTGTCCTGTAATCGTTTGCTTTACATATTTTCAAGTATTTCATGTGTTTCTTCCATCTTTCCCTTTGTGATTTTTTCACTCTTTTCTATTTTACATCTTTTCTTACAGTAGCTACAGCTCTAGCTCACTTTCAAAAGTGTTTTTCATTAGTTGCATTAGTATAGACACAGAACCAGTATGAAAATGTATGTTGAGAGCTGACTAGATTTAACTGTGATTTTACAGTGGAGGTATCTTTGTGAACTGACTGGACAAATTTGTTCACGGCAATACACAGTTTATTAATCTGTTTTACCTGTGTGTTTGAACTTTTCCATCTTCATAATTATGACATTCAACAGCTCACAAACTGAAGGTAATGAAGTTAACTTTACCTCTCTTTTCTACTGGACAGTATCTAGGTGTTATAAGCTCTCTGGGCAAGGAATTTATTTTCTAATTGATTTTACAATGGATATGATCATTTTGAACACAATATAATTTAAATTAAAGTGGAGTAATGAAACCTTGACTAAGCAATTATGACCAGTTCTGATCTTAAGCAGATATCCCAGACTGTAAGTCTTGTAGGAATTTAGTTTCTAACTGCCTTTTAAAGAAAAGTTAATCTCCTTCTCTTGAGATTTGTCCACTTCGTTCTTAAACAAAAGTAAGACAACTACACAGATTAAAGGAAAAGATTTGACACACACTATTGCAAACATGCACAACAAGGCAAGAGGAGTCTGCCCTTTAGAGATGCTGGACTCTACAGATTTTATTTGCAGTCGAAAGGAATACAACTGTTCTATAGTTGTGAAAATGAAGCCTCAGAGGTATTCAGTTTTGAAATGAAGCTTAAGAAGACCAAGAAAGCTTTTGGACAATATGCCGATGGGATGTCATTGGAGTTAATATGGTTTCATAAGCCAGCATCTTGTAAACAGATTCTCTGCCTCCTCATGGTTAAATGTAATTTTACCACTTAAGTTGACAGAAAGTTACATTGTTACTGCCACATACCACTCTTTGAATTAGTGCATGTTTCAATGGTGCTGTGATGTTGAGAAAGCTATTTTGCAAGGACTAGTATAAATGATGCAGGAGGTGTTGTTCCTTCTACTAAGTCATCACAGACCATAATATTGAATACTGGAGCTAATGGACACTATTAGTTTCTGCTGGAGAGCATGCTCACAAATAGCATTCTGCTGCAACTGGGTTTGTTAAATAATTCAATAGGAAAGTGGCACTGTTATAGAAAGAATCAGGAGGTTAAATTTTTTATTTATTCCAAAATTCATGTCTCTCTCTCAAGTTATATCTACATATTCATTGCACATAGATATGATCTGTGTGCCTGTGTTCTGAGATAGCCAGATATAAGCCATGTTTTATCCAAAAATTGCATGTCTCACACTTCATAAAAATCTGTTTGACTGGGATCATTACCTGAAGCTCAGGAATTTGCACATGGTAGGTGTGTGCCTTTTCAAGCAGAGTTTGCTTACATCTATCTAATTTAGAGTAAGGACAGAATACATTTGCATCTGGTAGCAATAAACCATAAAAACATACCTTACATTTTTCACACAACAAATTAGGTATGAAAGTTTTCTTCAGGTTAGGCACACAGGACAGTGTAATATCTGTATATACATTTAAAACATGAGAAAGGTTTAGCCCAAAACAGATTGCATGTTGTCAATGTGCAGTCTGATGTCTTTATTGAAAGTACAGCTTGCAAAGCTTTGGAGRTCTTGTGCGTTGAAATATGCTGGGTTTGTGATGCTATTTTTTCCTTCTAGCACATGAGTTGCTTTGAATACACCTTTATCAACTACTGAAATTGAAGACAAAGACAAAAAGTTTTCCCTGGATACTTTTTCTAATTATTGAGGTAGGAAGAGGAGTTAAGGTGGTACGAGGGGGCGACGTCACAAGTAGTCCTTATCAGCTTATTCCCTTATCTCTGAAGCACAGATGACAGCTCTGCCCTCTTAAGTCCAAAAGTTAGTGAGAGGACCTCTGGCTTTTTTCTTTGTGAAAGAATCTCTGACTTCTTCCTCTTCTGTATACAGCACATCAGCTCTTTCAAGTCTAACACTGATCAGCACATTAAAAAGTATAGTGTCGGACATGCCTTCCAGCTGTCGCACATAAAATTATCTAATGTCAATTATATCTTAGATAGTTCTTTAGAATCACATAGAGGTGTGATTCATAAAAAATATGTAATCATTAAGAACTTCATTGGCATGTGTTTGGCCGATGTTGTTGCAGAATTACCTATACGTTCAAGATGATTGTGAATCTAGGTCGATTTCAGAAAAGTGTTTTCTTAATAACTATCCTGAAATGACATTGAGTTTGGACTTTAATCTTGTAAGTTATGTGAAACCTTCCAAAAATACGTATATCACAAACTGCACGAAAATGTCATCTTTATGTAAACAAATTAAAAGTAGTACATGGACAAACATCATAAAAATATGATGTAGCAATAAAAATTTCATTGGGCATCTGGAAAACTAATGTAGAAAGGTTATCACTTACAAAAAGATGATGGTACCAATGACCAGTGTGGCTTGTGGAATAAAGCAACTTGAAGAATATGCCTATTCATATGAGAGACAGTCTGCCAGAGGTTAATAAAGGTATTGGCAACCATCAAAAGCAAAAATTTGGTTTGAAAACATCAGAACAGTAAGAGCTTATTGATAGCTAGAAAAGTCCAGAAAGATGAAAGCAGGATAACCTGAGAGCAGTAATGTTTTCCACTTTGGATAGGAGGACTGATGGCAGGAAAGACTGGTCTTAGCCCAAAATTAGAGTTTCCTGTCCAGCTTCTAGCAGTGTGTTCTAGTCATCCCATGGGTGACACAGAGTGATCCCTCCAGGGGCAAAGGCATTCTTGGAGACTCTGAGTCACATATCCATATTGGAGCTTTTTTTTTTTTTTTTTTTAATTACATCTTATTCTTCCACTAAATGCTTGCTCTCTCATCTACCTTCAGTTCACCAGTTCACATCTTTATGCTTAACCCAGAAGAAGGGCCAAAAAATCGTTGATGCTTATAACCACCACAATGAATAGAGAAGCTCCAGCTTTGAGGAGACAGAAAGAGGGATGATTCCTACCAGACAGTAGCTGCCAAAGAGGTTGTAGCGATGGGTTAGTTCATGTGTAGTAGTTTGGTTAGCTGGGTGAAACTGGTAAAAGTTATGACAGGAAAGGTGAGATAGCCTGACCTGTGTGGGTCCTTCAAACTAAAGTTTCATCATTCCTGGAAAATTAGAGAACTAGCAAAGGAAGCAAACTGTAGAAAACTATACAAAGAATTATTACCTCTAAAGCAGGATTATAATGTCTGGGCAATCACAGAATGCATTGTAGTATTTTTTAAATTCAAGCTACAAAAAGAAATGATCATGTAGAATGTATTTTAAAGATGCTCTCTGGAAAACCTCTCACCTCTTGTATTTTACTACTGACAGCAATTTGTATGTCTTCATTTCAAATGCTTTCTGCTCTTTCCTCAATGTTTTATCTTAGAAACATTCTTTCCAAATCTTTTAACTAAACCTCAACCTGTCCACTCACTATGAAGATCTATTCCTCTTACAATTGTACTTCTTCCATGTGTAAAATGTTTGAATTCACTCTATTTAGCAAATAGAATAGAATTTTCAAAGCATGCACATGCCATATGGGAACAAGAATCTGACTTTATTATTTTAACACTTGTGCCCTTTCTCTCACACTTGTACATGTGTTACATGTTCAGATCTTACAATGCTAAATGCCATATTTTCTTGTAAATTCCTCTGGAGAATTCCATGTTTTTGCAGAAGAGTAGAGCAAAACGGACCAGTGGAGTATTTCAGTAAAAAAATTCTCACTTTCATCTCGTTCATATCTCCCTGCAACTTTATGATTCTAAATTGGGACATTCAGAGCAGACATGCAGTGAAAATTACAATGTTCAAAAATCACCACATACAGGAGACAACACAAAAACCTTCTATGTAATAACCACTTTAATGCATCCGATTAACAGGAGAACTGACCTGAGGCCACAATATAAGCCATTCTTTTTGTTTCTTAATGTAAAAGAATCCATGATAAATTTTTCCCATAAACTCTGAAGTGATGTGTCAGAAAACTGTGAAATTCAGGGAGAGATTTATCTATCAGTTCTAAAATAAAAATATAGATGTGCAAAGTGGAATATTAACAGAAATTAGACACCTGAGCTCAGAAAATTCAATAATAAAAAGAGTAGTTCTGCTACTGCATAACTTTAGACACATCTGTATTTCACAGTGTTGGAATGTCACAATATCTGGTCTGCTGCTTCTACCTGCGCCAGTGCTATGGAAAGCACCCCAGCTCCCCAGCAACCATGGAAGTCAGGCAGACACAATGGAATAAAAGGGAAGAAAATGTCCAGATCTCTCCTGGCTAAGTGAACGAGTATAGTCTCCTACTTAGAGTACTCTTTACCTTGAGTGAGGTGCCTTTTCAAGGTGGAAAGCTTCCTATTCTTCTTAGTAATGTCCTTATCAAATCATTTCTTGAAGTTAAGATGACTCTTTGTCAAGTGCAATGAGTGAGGGACCCTAAATATTTTTCCTCCACTTTATAGCTGTTAGGATATTTATTTGAAAGGTGGGACACTGGGCCAGATTCTCTTCCAGCCAGAGTAAATTACTTGGTCACCAAACCATTAAGTCATTCTCCTTTTGAAAAGAGGCCGGAGTGCTAAGGCTGACAGCTTATACCAGATTCAAACTGTAGTCTCAAAGAGAATGAGGCCAGAACCTGGGAAAGCCTACTAATACATTAAATCAAAGTTCTGAACAAAGATTAGTGGAACTAATACATAAATGAACTACCAGCAAGCAAAGGAGTCTCTGGCTGCAAAGATGGATCTGAGTAATGGTCAAGTTAAGGCTGGAGCACAGTGAGTGGACACAAACAGGAACTAGAAGAGGGCCATGAGCAGTCAAAGCAAAGAAATAACACAGTAGTTCAGTTCTACATTATAATGCTTTGATCAGCAAGAACAAAATGTGGGCTTGCTTCATTAGTTAGTTGATAGGAATGAACTGCCAATCAGTGTAATCCCTTCCTTTCTCTGAAGCTGGATTTGGTGTGTTTCATCTACTGTATACTTTTGTTTCATTAGGAGAAATGGAACATACAGTACCAGGCTCTAAATGTCTTTCTGCAGGCCTGGTACCCCCAGTGAGAATGCTTGCCAAACAGACACACAGGTGAAGGAAGTGGAAGATTTTTAACTGCAGAATCTTGGTTTGGACATGCCTACAGGCATTGCCAAGAGGCTCAGGATCCTCAAACAAGTTTAAGAAGCTTTAGGAGTTTATGTATAAAATTTAGTTCATCATATTGTTTCTGAAAATGTCTTACATTTCATACTCTCTGATATTGAAATGATTTTTCCCACTGCCCCAAAGTTCTCATGAATGAGAAGCAGAGAGGGGCATCAGGTCCACCACTAGCATGAGAGAAAATACAGACATTGAAAGTCCTCTCCATCTTTACATGTATAAATTCAGAATGATTTGTGAAAACTGGAGTACAATGCAATCTTAAAAAATGCATCTAAGTCCTTTAAGTGCAAATCATTTCTCTGAACTGAAAAAAAAAACAGTAATTGAATCTTTACCTGATCTGCATGCTTAGAGAATGCAGCTGGGCTATTAATCATCGAACAAATGTAAAATAATAAATCACTTACTGTAAGACTCCTTCCTCCAAGAAAAATAGGTGAGCATGCACCAGTAACAGCTACTTGGGACTGGCATTTTCTTGCACATCTAGGGCTTTCAGGAGTCCATGAAAAGCTGGGTAAAAATTATGAGTTCTTGAGAGTTGCTATTCCCACTTTATTTTATCTTATTTTTCTCATAATTGCTATAGTTGAATCCATGGCAGGACTCCTAGCAAATGGAACTGTCTTGTCTGTCAGTTCAACTAGCTGCATGAGGAGCAAAATATTGTCCTCCTATGACATGATTATGATCTTTCTGCATTTATCCAGGTTCTGTTTTCAGTCCTGGATGATGCTCAATTTGTTGCTAAGTTTGGTCTACCCAGCTTCCTAATATATGGAAAATATTTTTTTTCTTTCAAGACAGTTTTTGTCTTCCTGAATTGCTCCATCTGCTGGTTTACTGCCTGGCTTAGCATCTTCTATTGTACCAAGGTTGCCATTTTTACACAGTCTTTCTTTTTCCAGGTGAAGCAAAGAATTTCCAGTCTTATGCCCTGGATACTAATAACATCATCTCTTTTTTTCCTTTGCAACCTGTCTTCCTTTCTTCTGGGATATCTACAATGTGCACAACAACTTACTACACCATTAACTGTGACAAACTCTTCAGAAAGCAGAGCCACAATGAAAACTAGTTTGTTTTTATTGATTCTTGTCTGTAACACTGGCATAGCCTTGCCTTTGATAGTTTTGTTGTTTCAAGTATTCTGCTAATTAGAGACAGATGCAAAATAATGCAACTGGCCTCAAGGATCTGTGCTTAGAGGCCCAGATAGGTGCCATAAAGCCAGTCTTCTCCTTCCTCATCCTGTATGTTATACATTTTATTGCTTTGGTTCTCATTTCTTCCAACATGTTCTTACCTTTCAGCATCTGGGAAGCCATATGTGTAGCTGCCTGTCCTGCAGAACACTCTATAATCTTAATCTGGAGTAACCCCAAATTTTGAAAGCTGCCAGTTAGGATTTGGCACCACACAAACTGTCGAATGAGACCTAGATCCATGTAAAAGCACGTGAGCTAGGCTGGGCTTTCTAGTTTAGATCTACATGAATTAAATCAAAGTCACTGGAGGTATAAAATAATAGAAACTTGAATGAGTAGCTTTTATGGCATTGATCTGGAATCACAAAGATGCTAGGAATGTAAGATTTTGCTTATTTTAATATGAATCTTTTAATGAAGATTTCTGTGAGTTTTCTCCTATTTTGAAAAGTGATTGACTGTAAAGGCAAGTAATTATGGATATTAGACCAAAAGATTCAGGAATTTCTTTCTGACTCCTATATCATTTTCAAGCACTTGGATATATTTGTTGATACTAGAAGCATCTTTAAGGTCTCCGACTGATTCAGTAAAGATTTCAAAGTTGTGTTGTGTAATTCTTTTTTGGCACAGGAATTTCCTCCTATGAGGAAAGGCTGAGAGAGCTGGGCCTGTTTAGCCTGGAGAAGAGAAGATAGAGAGGGGATCTTATTAATGTCTTCAAATACCTTGAGGGAGGATGTCAGGAGGAAGGGGCCAGACTCTATTCAGTGGTACCAAGTGACAGGACACGAGACAATGGGCACAAATGCAGGAAGTTCCACCCAAATACAAGGAAGAATTTCTTGACTGTGAGAGTGACGGAGCACTGGAACAGGTTACCCAGAGAGGTTGTGGAGTCGTCTTCTCTGGAGATATTCAAAGCCCACCTGGATGCAACCCTGTCTAACATGCTCTAGGTGACCCAGCTTGAGCAGGGAGGTTGTACTAGATGATCTCCAGAGGTCCCTTCCAACCACAACCATTCTGTGTGATTCTGTGATTCCTAGGCTTTAGGATTAAATTAGATTCTCCTGAACAAATCACAGATTTCAGCAGAGTCCAAAACTCAAACTCAGCATATTATTGTTTTGCTAGGACCGGAATTTTATTACTCTATTCAGATGCAATATGAGGTTATATTCCCTTAAGGCGATCATCACTGAAATTGTTTTCATATGTGGTCTTTTGAAATGTTCAGAAGTCTGCTTGAGCCCTCTATTGATTAGCATTGGACTAACTCTTTCCTTATTTATAATAATTGGTTTTGATGTTGCCACAGTCAAGCTGTTTGAAACAGTTTATGTGTATTTAATCTGAGTTTATACTGGAATGTGATTTTTTTATTATTATTTTAAAGTACTGGAGTAAAGAATTTTATGTACTAGAGTCTTTCTTCCCCTTACGACATCAGCTGTCGGATAGGTACCGGAAGTGAACTGCAGGCATTTAACAAAGCCAGTGAAAGTCCAGGACATGGCAATGACACCATTTTTAGGGAAGCATCTATGACAAGCTGTGGTTCCAACTAACCACCATCAAATACAGATTTTGGAGGGTTTATTCCATACCCTCCACGGGGTTCCCTTTGCTAGCTTTATGGAAAGAACCCCACGTCTCTCTGACCACAGAATCAAATGAGACATGTAGCTTGATCAACCCATAAAATAGGTCTTTTGGCCTGCTCCAGGGTGAGTTACCTGGCTGTTCCACAGGGACTTCCTGAACAGTCTGTATCACATGATTGTTTTTCCTCATTTGCAAATGAAATGCCTAACCCTATTCCTTAGCAGACGTGAAATTTGAAAGATTCCTGTTTTGCTTTTCACACACTTTTAACTGGTCTCCTCTCAACAGCTTTCTTTTCACATGGAGTTAAGTGAAGAAGTTACCTGTGCATCAGCTTAAGTTCTGGAACCATAGAGGGAAAGTGAACAGAAATACAGGAAGGGAATATACATGCTCTACCTTCTAGTACACCTTTCTTTTTCTTACCGTGCTATCTGATGCATCATTAAGAAATTCTATGTAAAATATATTTTGTCTAGAAACTGTCCTAAATCCTTGGTGTTCTACTTGACAAGTCATTAAACAAGCTTGAGAAACATTTGTTCTGGGAGAAAAAAAAATGTAGTCTTGTAGTAGTCTTGTAGCAGAGTCTACGGTTCTTTGAAATCATCCATTTCATCTGGTAGTAGATATTCTTCTTTCTTTGCTCTCCCAAATAAGGTTTGTTTGCAAGCTGGAAGTCATTGGTTTTGATACCCCCCTTTTTTGGACTTACCTGTGTTCCTAACCAGTTTTTAACCTGAAGAAAGTTTGAAATTTGTCTTATCAAATCCTTCTAAAATGTCCAACTCTTTCCAGATACACCTATGCTACCTAGGGACACTCTCAGCTCTATTTAAAATCTGTAGGGTAAATCACATCAGCAAACAAGTTCACAGCTCATTCTCTTCTGACATTAGAATTTGATTATAAAAACCTTTTTGTCTTGTAGCTGTTTCCACTAGTAATTCAGAAAAAAATACAAGATTTTCTAGGAAGTTGCTTAAACGTAGGCCAATATTTGAAACAAAGTTGTTTTCCAGTAAATAGACTTTTCTGTATTTCTGTAAGTTACCAGTTTTATCAAACTTTTATCTTTCTTTTTGCCTGAAGAGTTACTGAATAACTAATTCCTGCTGAGCTACTATATGTTGTAAAATTACAACATTGTGAATTTATTTTAGTAAGGTTTATTGTAAGCTTTTGTATTTCTTTGTAGAAAACACGAAAATTATTTCTGTTATACCACATGAGTCTACTGACTACGGGATACTGATGAACTTGTACTCAGTCGGCTTCGATCAAAATGGCTAAGAAAAGGAATCAAGATCAGAACCTCAATTTTTTAGTACTATAAATGTATTCAAAAAGCCTGTAAATCACTAGTAAATAATAACATCCTTCATAATGATGGGAAATCAATAATTTAGTAATTCAGAGAAAAAAGGGCAACAACAGAACACTTGCCAGGTACTACGCACATGTTTCCTAAAAGAACGTGTTTTCAAAGTAATGAAACAATAATTTGATTGTAGTCATTAGCTCAGGGCAATAATGCATTGAGATAGTTGACAGCTTGTTATAAGCACCTTCTCTGATTTTCTGACCCATAAGCACAGCTTATGGACTTCATAACTGAAATGCTGGAAAATACGCTATGGAGCCTATTTTCGGTGTCCATCAAAATATGAATTTAAAAAACAGGAAAGCCCATAATGAATTACTTTTAACAGTGCACAGATATAGCCTCTTCATCACACACTTTCTTGAAAGAAACACTAATATACACATATATGTACAGGTATACTGTACAATAGTGCTTTATACCTCTGAAGGCAGGGCTTCAACATTAGACAGGATAGATAATTTAAAAAAAAACATATTTATTTAAAACATATTTTAAAAAGGTGTGATTTTCTCCATTACACTTCATTCACGAACATGGGAATCTTCATGTGGTTTAATTTGTGTGGACATGGAAATGCAACTTTTACCCATGCCTAAAATAGTGTATCTAATATGGCAGGTTTTAGGACAAGCCCTGTTTTGATGTTTATTTAGGCCAAATTGCTTGAGCTCTCTTTGCACGCATCTTATCACTGTTTACTTAAAGAGAGAAACCTCTTAGAATGGTATCTTTGTTGCATGAAGTGGAATTAAAATGATGATCCTGTTCAACTTTTTCATCCTGTTCAACTTTTTCACCAATGACCTGGATGAGGGGATGGAGTGCCTCCTCAGCAGGTTAGCTGATGATACCAGGAGGAGTGACTGATAAACCAGAGGGCTGTTCTGCCATTCACAGAGACCTGKACAGGCTGCAGAGCTGGACAGAGAGGAACCTCATGAGGTTCAACAAGGGCAAGTGCAGAGTCCTGCACCTGGGGAGAAATAACCCTAGGCACCAGTACAAGTTGGGGGCTGACCTTTTGGAGAGCAGCTCCGCAGAGAAGGACCTGGGAGTGCTGGTGGATGACAAGCTGACAGAGAGCCAGCAATGTGCCCTTGTGGCCAAGAAAGCCAAAGGTATCCTGGGGTGTATTAGGCAGAATGTTACCAGCAGGTCGAGGGAGGTGATCCTGCCCCTCTACTCAGCCCTGGGGAGGCCTCATCTCGGGTGCTGCGTCCAGTTCTGGGCTCCCCACTACCAGAGAGACATGGAGGTACTGCAGAGAGTCCAGCTTAGGGCTACAAAGATGATCAGAGGGCTGGAGCATCTGCCCTATGAGGAACGCCTGTGAGAGCTGGGCCTGTTGAGCCTGGGGCAGAGAAGACTGAGGGGGGATCTTATCAGTGTGCATAAGTACCTGAAGGGAGGGTGTCAAGGGGATGGGGACAAACTCTTTTCAGTTGTGCCATGTGACAGGACAAGAGGCGACGGACAGAAAATGAACCACAGGAAGTTACACCTGAACGTGAGGGGGAATTTCTTCACAGTGAGAGTGACAGAGCCCTGGAACAGGTTGCCCAGAGAGGTTGTGGAGTCTCCTTCTCAGGAGATATTCAAGGCCCACCTGGATGCAACCCTTTCTAGCATGCTCTAGGTGACCCTGCTGAGTGGGTAGGTTGGACTAGATGATCGCCAGAGGTGCCTTCCAACCTTACTAATTCTATGATCTAAACAATTAACATTTAAATTTTTTTCCTCTACTCTACTAAATGGAACTCTGCCTTTCTTTTTTGCAACCTGGAATGTTATGCTAGGCTCAGAGAGCAAAAAAGTGTGATATTTATCACCTTCAGATTATTACAAACATATATTTTCAATGAATTTAAAGTATACCATAGATAAAAGTTCCAGTTCATAATGATAATATATATGTTTTTATGGAAGCCTAGGAGCTGTTAACATCAGTTCCTCCAAGAATGCAGAGAATTTCTGGCAAATTGAATTTTCTTCAAAATGTAGTTTATTGAAACAGAAACACAATAAAGGTGCATTTACAGTATGTATGATATTCATATGGATTCCTTGATCCCTTATTTTGAAGGAAAGAAATAGAGAACTGAGTAGAAAACCCAATATTTCTAACAAAAAATGTTCATTTCAATACAACTCAGCTTCTGGACAGAGAAAAGAGAAAGTGTGCACGCATGCATGCATTCCAGAAAGTAATTTTTTGGGTCAAATCCTTTGTCTGCAGAAAGCAGTTTTCTGAGGATGCTAAATTTAAGCTTCTTCATCATGTATAGACATTCAGGTTTGAAAAGCTGAAGTGACATATACTGGCATTAATAATACAAAGGGAATTAGCTACCAATTTTTTTTCTGACATAGGTTGAATAAACTCTGAAAAGATCCCATGCATAAGAATGAGACATGAAGCAACTCACACATACAAAAGTGTGGAGAAGAAATTAAAAGGAAAACAAACAAGACACATAACAAGTACAGGAGACAGTCATCAAGGGGTCAGAGAACAGCTGGAGGAAAAAAATATATATTATTTATGAGCACAAGTGACCAGAAATCCAAACTAACTGAGGGAGCTGCTGTTTTCCTTGGAATGAGAGAGGGAGTCACCATAATTAATACCCTGTATTGTTTTTTTTCAACAGTTGAGTACATACTTCTTCCACTTTTTTGTAGGAAGTCACCAAATTTCTCAGCTCCTGTTTCCAGAGTCTGGATGAGCAGGATCATCAAAATCTTCACTGCCTCACACTTTCCTTCCAACCAGAGGCAGGATCATAAGGATACTATGTCAGTTCTCAAGGGATTGGTTTTTTTTAAGTCAAACCTGGCTCATCAAGAAAAGGAGCAGAGAGGGACAGCATGTTCACAGATGTTCCAGTTGTTGAAAAAACAATATAACTTTTCTAAGGATGCAAGAAAGCAGGAGGAGGACAGTGAATTACAGAAAATTTTCAGACACCTCTGGACTTCATCTGCACATTTGAAAAAGGATTAAAAAGCTGTCTATTTGAGGAATTCACTTTTTTTGTTTTACTTTTTTTTAGCAGAATAACTTAATCTTATACTTGCACCATAAACAGGGCAGGTTTTTGTATATTCCTATGCTCATTAAACACAAATGAGTTTTAAGAATTGAGTGATGAAGCTCCATCTCCGATCTTGTACGTGCCTAATATTTTAAGATGAATAACTGAGTGCAAGATAATCTTTTATTCTGAAACTACATTGTGTGGGAATAATATAATGGTATAATTATTGGTATTGGTGATTTACTTTCACACTATATATATATATATGTATATATATATATAGTTTTATACACTTAATAGATAGTTTTTAAGATTGAATAATTTTAGCTTCCATATTTGTGAGGAAAACTTTTTTATGATTAAATAAAATCTTATGTATACTCTGTTTAATCCTGTATCTTTTTCATCAGATAACACTGTATTATTGACTGAAGTGCTTTGCATTTCATATGCAAACTTACATGCATGTGGTATCTATGTGGATCTTTCACAAATTATTTGTATGAATTTTCTGAACAAAAATGTTTTTGATTGTGAATTCTAAAAACAATATGACTATTGTAGCTGCTCTTTTAGCTAGTCTATTGTAGGTTTTGTTCTTCTCTACTGTTGAGTTCATCAGAACACTCACAAGCTGTAGTATGTGCTTGTTCTATGTCCACCAGAGGGAGTCAGAGATACCAAGTCTGAACATACTTCGAACAGCTAAATATTTAGAGAAAGACTGCAGAGGAATTAACTCGACAAACTATATTATCAGTCTCATGTATGGGCATCATTACATAAATAGGTTTGCTGTTCTTCAGAGGTAACTTTTTATCTTTCACTGAAATGAATTTGTGAAAACTCTTAGGTATCCATGTTTCTAACAAGAAGAAATATAGTATCTCAGCCTTACACATTAAAATTACGTGATTGTGATCTGTTCCTCTAGTTATTGTTGCACTGTTTTGTGCCTTTGTGACTTGCGAGCAATAACTCAGCCTAAGCAAAGGTGTTGTTAAATATAAAGATACGTCATTGTTACTCTGTTAGGAGAAACAACTGTATTTTCTTCAGGTCAGAAGAGGACTTAACCTTTAGTGTTTTCCTGATATAGCGTGTTGTAAGAAAGCCATATTCTAAACAGATGTCCAAAAAAAGACAGGAAGAAACTTGTAAAATTCACTAGATCTCTCATTCTTTGTCTTAGAAGTTTATTGGTGCCTCAAGTTTCAGTTCTGCAAGGACCAAGAAGTCCTCTAACCTATTTCTTGCTTGAATTCTGGTGAGATTAAGAAAACCTAAATCAAGCAGCATATACATTCTCTATGCATTTTGTCCTGCCCATACCAAACCTCAACCAACGGAGTATAGCAGCTCCAAAGAGTTAATAGGAAAGGAATGTGGTTCTCCCTATTTTCATAGTGTACGATCTAGAATACTTCCTCAAGGAACAGAGGACCTGCAAGATAGTATGCAAACAAGCGTCTCAGAAATTTTCTTTACCAGCAGAATGTTGACTATGCTCTGAGTGTGCAAAGAAAAGAGGCTCTCTCCATACTCTTGGTGAAGACACTTTATAAGGTGATACTAACTGGACACAACAGAGAATATGACTGCCACTTACTATTAAGTGCCTTGGGCTAAGAGAGCAGATTCCTTGTTTCCAGTTCCTGTTCTATCCATGGATTATGAAATTTACCTGAAACATTTACTGGATATTTATCCAATAAATTTTATTAGACTTTCGTATAGTGAAAAAAAAAAAAAACAGGTATAATCCTTCATGCAGAGACTGAAGTGTCCCCTCTAGGAATGTGACAAAGCGTCATATTCATGTTTTGGCTATAAACCCTTGCCTTACCTCTTTGCAGGACAGCTTAAGTTCTTCAGTAGAACAATTATAGCTGTTCTTTCGTTGTACATAGAGTGCTGTTTCCCTTCCAGGATCCTAAGGCTTTGTTTTACAAAATCAGTTGCATATGACTGCAACAGCCTTGGTTATTGATATTAGCCAGATCTATTCTACTCTAGTCCATGACCCTTAATTTTGCTTTTGTAGACTGTTCACGCAGCAGTACACAGCAGATCCAGTTTAACTGGCACAGTTAAGCTGTAACGGCTTTCTGTGAAGCCTTTCCTAATTCTCTTGTTGCCTATTCTTTCTGGGAACAAGATGGAGTTGTACAGAGAGATGACACATAAGTTAAACTCAGAGTTAAATGATCCAAACAGAATATGCAAAAAGCCATTCACTGTAATTTTCATCATCATGATTGCTAGCTGGGCTTTTACAATCAAAGCATTCTTTTCTGAGCTGAGAGAAGTGGAAAATCTTCTTCTATGTTTGCAGCTTTCCAAGAGATCCACAACTGTGTCTTCATCTCTGGGCATATATCTTAAGAGCACTAGGATCATCCTGATTTTAGTTTGATTAACACCAGTATACACAGGTGGCACTTATGAAAGTGGATACATACTTTCTAGACAGGATCTTAAAAATCTGATTAATCAATTATTTTAATAATAATCATTGTTAGAACATCTTATTTTATATATATAATACATTAGTAATAATAACCATGTGGTTTGCAGTGTCTCAGCACAGAGAAAGATACAACTTATTTTAGAAATCTAGCTTTTTTTTTTTTTTTTGTAATTTATCTTACTGCTTTTCAGCTTTTAAAATTATAATCATTTTTATATGTCTGAATATTTTTACTCTAACTTTACATAAATGTTTTTCTATTTTATATCTTCTTGTGATCACCATCTCATAAACATTCACTCTTTTTCTTTCTTATATACACACACACAAACCGAGCAAGATTCATTGACCTTAAGACCATAGGAGACCACTTCAACCATTAAACTGTATCCTGGAAACTATTTCTCTACTCACATCCATAGACACCCATATAAGCCATTCACAGAAACTCACACAGAATAAGCTTTTGCAACATGGTCTAGTGATGATATTTTTGGCAAAATGTTCTCCTGCTAAACTAGTGAGCACAAAAGGATAGATATTATTTTTTAAATTTTTGATAATCTTCTTTCCTACTCCTTTGTCTTCCTTGAAATGTTTTTCTTTCCTATTCTACCAAATATAATTATTTTTATCCATATTCCTCCTGTACTGAATAGGGTTCACTCACACACTCTAAATGTAACTACAAAATGAAAAGAGAATTAAAATATTAGCAATAATAAATCACTGTCACTGCAGGAAGCAAATATGCTAACATCATGAGCATAAGTAGAATATTGATTATGAACTGACTTGCATGCCAAAATCAACATCTGAAAGCATTTTCTTAAGCCAGAACTCAGTTATTTTCAGTCTTGCTCTTTCTGAATCTTTCTTTGATATATAGGCCAAAAAAAAAAATAAAAAAATAAAAAAATAAATAAAAAAAAAAGAAGAAGAACAAATATACAGTCATGCTCTAGTAAAACCTTTTATCTCAGAATAATTCTTACTGGAACTCTAGTTTATCAGGGAAGAGGCTTCCTTTAGTTTCTAAAATGCACTGTAACAATAAAATGACTTCTGTAAAGTCATTTCCCACCACCCCAACAGCATTCTGAGTCAGAGTTCACTTGGATCAAATAGAAACTGAAGCTCTGATTCTTCCCTTTGCTCCATCTTCAATTTTGTAACTATGACTGTGTTTGTGTGAAATGCTCCAATCACTTCTGACTAGATGCTCTATATCCTTCAGTGCACTTCTTTAGTCTGATTTTAGCTGTGATTCTAAAGAAGTTCTAGTACAGCCTGTAGCTTGTAACAAATATCATGAGACATTACTATATTAATCATTACCACACAGCTCCAAAGACACACTATTACATATATGTGGAAAAGTCAAACTGGAAAAATAGAAGTTCTTTATTTTTTATTTTGTTGGAGTGTTGCTGTTTTTTGCTGTCTTATGGTTTTTTAGATTGATATCTATAATAGGCAATTAAGTCAGATCATAGCATATTTTAATGACAAGCTGGAACCATGGTTCATGTTCCTTTTTTCCCCACTTATTCTCTGTATCTTATTGTCTCCATCTACAAGATGTGAAGACAGTATGGCCTCCAGCACTGCTGCGGGAGGTAATCTCCTGCCTGGACCCACAGAAGACTCCTATAAGTGAATATAAATATGCAAGGACATGTCTATGCCCTGATCCCCAGCAAGGCCAGCATTAGCAGCTGTATGTTAGTGCCTATACTGCTTTTCTATGTATGTTTGTGGAGGGGGAGGAGAAAGAAAGAGATCCATCAACCTTCCAGTTGACTTAAGGCATTGGACTTGAAGTGGTGGAGAACCTCTAGAGGTTTATGGGTTCATGTTACATCATACCTTCAGCTCACCAAAAACTGATGTTAGAGGAAGATGATATTAATAGCACCACACATAATGCTGTTAAGCCAGTTGTCATCCCAGGGTAGCTGGCGTGGATATACCAAAACAGCATGTAGGTTCCAGAAAGAAATCTGAGCCACTAGCCACCATGTGTTGGTGTTCTGAGTCACAGCAGTCCCCACAGTGGTACTCAGGAGACCTAGGGAAGGGGTCCAGGTCCAGCAGCCAGCTGACAGTGGTTTTGTGCATTTGTTGGCCTATCCAGAGGTTTTCATTCATGTGGAAATGCTTCTGCACACCAAACCAACCTCCAAGTGTTCAAATGAGAAGTGCCTTTCAGCAAGCTCCTTCATGTGTCTTCGAACATATTTAGGGATTTAATGGTGTTTCCCAGCACAGACACCCCTCAAAGTCTTTGAGGTGGCAGAAGTGAGGGGTCTGGGACTCCTGCTGTCAACTGCTCTATGGAATTTTCTAGTGTTTGGGGGAATGTGATACCCAGACCTGGTACTTTTGGGTACCACTGGCTCTACCATGGTACCCAAGTGGCTCAGGAAGAGAGTCCAAGTCTACTAGCTACCTCATATTTGTTGGCTTTTTGGACCTCAGCTGTCCTTGTGCCACTATCTATATTCCTTCAGAAGGGAGTCTCCCTCCATCAGGCACCACTCTTTCCCTCACATTTGGGGGCGCAGTTGATCCCATCACATCCCCAGTAGGCTCAGAGCACTGTTTTGGTTTCACGAGTTGCCTGGCAAGAGCTTTGTACCTTTCTGTAGCCTAATGTGATATTTTTCAGTGTGGTACCACACAGATTCAGATGCAGATGACCGTGGTTTCTTTCTCCCTTCAGCCTCTATGCGCCTTTTTTGAGGTTTATAAGTCAAATCTGAGATCTGCTGAAAACGTGATTGTGTCTTTCAAATATTTGGTATCATGTTTCCTAACAATAACATTCTAGAAGGAGCATCTGCCCCTGCACACATTCAAATTCTCCATGTTATAAGTAGTAAATCTCAGAACTATTACAGACCCAGATGCCTGAGATCTGTAATGGTATCTGGCTGACAACTGTTCCAACTAGACAGAAAGCAATCAGAAAACCAGTGACAAGTCAGGAATTCAGCAAAATTAATCCTTCTGAATCAGCTACTCCTACAATCATCAGAGGTGAATCATTTAGCAATAGTTCCTGTTCTAAAAGCCTCAGTGGCAATTCAACACAACACACTCTCCAGAATACAACACAAGCTAAGGCAGACTATTACATAAAGGGGGGGGAGCTTGGGGAAAGAAGAGAAATTGAAGATTAAACAACAGAATTTGGGGAATCTGCATGATGTATTATGGGATGCTTAGGAGAATGGCCAAAGGCAGGGAAATGGAACAATCCACCTGGGAAGTCCAATGGGAAAATGGAGCAAAGCGAAGTACGTAAAGAGCCAGCCACACATAATCAGTAACTTTGTCTGGCAAGTCCCTGCAGCTGATCACCACAGCCTGTTCTATCTTCTTAATAAATTCTACTTCTAACTGTTTTTATGTGAATGTGCTCTTTTTTTCCTGTTTGTATGTGGTCTTCCATAAATTTCAAGCTGGACTTGTGGGTGAGTAGGACAAG